>NC_138555.1:2699219-2990823 GCF_964273705.1 Natrix helvetica | reverse complement strand
CTAGCAAAAGACAAAGGCCCTAACCCTAACCCTAACCCTAACCCTTTCCGCTTCCAATATACAGATATTATATATTTGAATATATTATCTTATATTCAAATCAGAGAGAAAAATAATCATAAACATGCTAAGTTATGGTACGCTAGATGGAGTTCAGGATGACTTCACTTTGAAGAGTGATATGCATTCTATCATGGCTCATTTACAGAACTGGGCTACAGTGTCTGATATCCCCATTCCTGATCAGCTAGCAAAAGACAAAGGCCCTAACCCTAACCCTAACCCTAACCCTAACCCTTTCCGCTTACAATATACAGATATTATATATTTGAATATATTATCTTATATTCAAATCAGAGAGAAAAATAATCATAAACATGCTAAGTTATGGTACGCTAGATGGAGTTCAGGATGACTTCACTTTGAAGAGTGATATGCATTCAATCATGGCTCATTTACAGAACTGGGCTACAGTGTCTGATATCCCCATTCCTGATCAGCTAGAAAAAGACAAAGGCCCTAACCCTAACCCTAAACCTAACCCTAACCCTTTCCTTTTCCAATATACAGATATTATATATTTGAATATATTATCTTATATTCAAATCAGAGAGAAAAATAATCATAAACATGCTAAGTTATGGTACGCTAGATGGAGTTCAGGATGACTTCGCTTTGAAGAGTGATATGCATTCAATCATGGCTCATTTACAGAACTGGGCTACAGTGTCTGATATCCCCATTCCTGATCAGCTAGCAAAAGACAAAGGCCCTAACCCTAATCCTAATCCTAACCCTAACCCTAACCCTTCCGCTTACAATATACAGATATTATATGTTTAAATATATTATCTTATATTCAAATCAGAGAGAAAAATAATCATAAACATGCTAAGTTATGGTACGCTAGATGGAGTTCAGGACGACTTCACTTTGAAGAGTGATATGCATTCAATCATGGCTCATTTACAGAACTGGGCTACAGTGTCTGATATCCCCATTCCTGATCAGCGAGCAAAAGACAAAGGCTCTAACCCTAACCCTTTCCGCTTCCAATATCCAGATATTATATATTTGAATATATTATCTTATATTCAAATCAGAGAGAAAAATAATCATAAACATGCTAAGTTATGGTAAGCTAGATGGAGTTCAGGATGACTTCACTTTGAAGAGTGATATGTGAGTTCCGGTTCCGGCGGCGGCGGCGACGGGCAGCTCTTTGCCCGCTCCGGCTCCCCGGTGGGCTTCCCCACTCCTTGGGGGGCACAGGACACCCCGCAGAGGGGTCCTGCCGGAGGGGCGGCATCGCGGAGGTCTCCTGCAGCGGCGGCAGCCGGCGGGGGCTCTCTCGCGCGCCCAAGGCACCGGGGAGCAAGCTCGGAGGGCGCATCGCGTTTCCACGCCTCGCGCCTCGCTACAAGCCGACTGGAGAATGCTACAATTGAAGGAAGCAGCTGCGGTGCGGTGAGGTTGCCTCTCTCTTCATCCCTTACTTTGCATGAAGATTTGATTCAGCTTTTAAAACTTTAAAACAACTTTCGGAGCATTTTGGAGGTGCGGCTGGAGGGAGGGGGGTTTCCCCCCCCCCCTTGGACAAGCGGCAAGAAACAATTTTGCTCTCAGCCCCCGGGGAAGGAGGAGGGGGGAGAGCCAACGAATAAAGCCTCACTTAGGCTGAGATGATTTTCTTTTCAATTTAATTTTACATATTACAATGATTTGAGGACTTTTGGAACTTTCTAAAACTTTGTTACGCCTCTGTGCCCAAAACTGGCAGGGCAAGATGGCACACTTCCGTTGTCTTTATGAACTCTGAAACCTGACTCCACCTTTAAAATTCAGGCTTCCGGTCTTTGTCTCCGTGTCTCCCAGAGGAACCTCTTGTGGATTGGTATTTTTTTAACCTTCTAGGGGAAATTTTCTATCTATTGCCAGACTTATTGGAGAGATTCTCTTCTGCCTGGTTATTCTGCTCCCGGATTCACCTGGCTACCCTTCTTTTCTAATTGCTTACTTCATATTTGGACTGAACTTTTAACGTTATAAAGGATGGCATCTAAAAGACCCCCTCCTGGAAAACCTGGCTTTGCCACTTCTGCTCCAACATCCGCAACATCCAGTCCAGCCACACAGTCAAAGATAACAGAACTGATGCACCATAAGACTACAGAGATGGACTTTCAACAAATGCTTCAACAAATTCTACAGGGCCAGGAGGAAATCAAGAAACAGTTAAGGGAAATGAAAGATGAAATTAAAGAAAATCAAGCCCAAATATATAAGAACTCACAAAGACTGAATCTTGTGGAAGGGGGGGTGGAGGAGGTGAGGGGGGGGGTGGAAGCCGTGCAGAAAGGGAACAAAGATCTTGACATCCAACAGATGAAATTAGAATTTGAGAGAATGTCCTATTATCTTAGATTTCAAAATGTTATAGAAGAAGATGGGGAAAATATAAGGGACATCATGACAAACATTCTGGCTGACTATACACACAAAGAAAAACAACAGATGGGGTGGGATATAGATCTGGTTTATAGAGTGAACTCAGCTTATGCTAGAACACACAATTTACCCAGGGAGGTTCACATTAAATTCCTTAGAAAAACCACAAGAGATGAAATTCTGGGTGTACAGAGGGGGCAAGCATTGACATATCATGATATGGAGATAACCATTCTGAAGCAGATCCCTAAGAAGATTAGAGAAAAAAGAAAAAATTATTCGCAATTAGCGAATAAATTATACCAGAAAGGGGTGTGGTTTAGATGGTTGATGCCTGAAGGTATGCTGATATTCTGGGAGGAGACAAGAATCAGAATTAATTCACCCATAGAGGCGCAGGCCTTTATGGAAAAAAATAAAACACTCCTAGAGAAACCACCAGACACTACAACGGACACGCAGGACACGGGAGGGGCCAGAGCTCTGCCAGTGGAGGGAGATGGGGCAATAGCAAGAAGACTCAGATCACAGAAATAAATATGAAAATCATATTATTATAAATTGACCGAAAGTGAAAATGGAATTATATTTGGATTTTATATTGTAATGTTTAATTTGATTGAATTTAATAATAGAACTAATATGCTGATTATAATCAATTATATATTAATGCATTATATATAAATGTACGCTATGGGTATGGAGGGAGGGGGGCCTCACACACTTTGCAACTGCCAAAATTTGTATACCTGTCCATTTACCCTTTTCCCTATAAATTTTGAAAAACCAATAAAATTTTATTACAAAACTCAAAAAAAAAAAAAAAAAAAAAAAAAAAAAAAAAAAAAAAAAAAAAGAAGAGTGATATGCATTCTATCATGGCTCATTTACAGAACTGGGCTACAGTGTCTGATATCCCCATTCCTGATCAGCTAGCAAAAGACAAAGGCCCTAACCCTAACCCTAACCCTTTCCGCTTCCAATATCCAGATATTATATATTTGAATATATTATCTTATATTCAAATCAGAGAGAAAAATAATCATAAGCATGCTAAGTTATGGTAAGCTAGATGGGTTTCAGGATCACTTTACTTTGAAGAGTGATATGCATTCAATCATGGCTCATTTACAGAACTGGGCTACAGTGTCTGATATCCCCATTCCTGATCAGCTAGCAAAAGACAAAGGACCTAACACTAACCCTAACCCTAACCCTAACCCTTTCCGCTTACAATATACAGATATTATATATTTGAATATATTATCTTATATTCAAATCAGAGAGAAAAATAATCATAAGCATGCTAAGTTATGGTAAGCTAGATGGGTTTCAGGATCACTTTACTTTGAAGAGTGATATGCATTCAATCATGGCTCATTTACAGAACTGGGCTACAGTGTCTGATATCCCCATTCCTGATCAGCTAGCAAAAGACAAAGGCCCTAACCCTAATCCTAATCCTAACCCTAACCCTAACCCTTCCGCTTACAATATACAGATATTATATGTTTAAATATATTATCTTATATTCAAATCAGAGAGAAAAATAATCATAAACATGCTAAGTTATGGTACGCTAGATGGAGTTCAGGACGACTTCACTTTGAAGAGTGATATGCATTCAATCATGGCTCATTTACAGAACTGGGCTACAGTGTCTGATATCCCCATTCCTGATCAGCGAGCAAAAGACAAAGGCCCTAACCCTAACCCTTTCCGCTTCCAATATCCAGATATTATATATTTGAATATATTATCTTATATTCAAATCAGAGAGAAAAATAATCATAAACATGCTAAGTTATGGTAAGCTAGATGGAGTTCAGGATGACTTCACTTTGAAGAGTGATATGCATTCTATCATGGCTCATTTACAGAACTGGGCTACAGTGTCTGATATCCCCATTCCTGATCAGCTAGCAAAAGACAAAGGCCCTAACCCTAACCCTAACCCTTTCCGCTTCCAATATCCAGATATTATATATTTGAATGTATTATCTTATATTCAAATCAGAGAGAAAAATAATCATAAGCATGCTAAGTTATGGTAAGCTAGATGGGTTTCAGGATCACTTTACTTTGAAGAGTGATATGCATTCAATCATGGCTCATTTACAGAACTGGGCTACAGTGTCTGATATCCCCATTCCTGATCAGCTAGCAAAAGACAAAGGACCTAACACTAACCCTAACCCTAACCCTAACCCTTTCCGCTTACAATATACAGATATTATATATTTGAATATATTATCTTATATTCAAATCAGAGAGAAAAATAATCATAAGCATGCTAAGTTATGGTAAGCTAGATGGGTTTCAGGATCACTTTACTTTGAAGAGTGATATGCATTCAATCATGGCTCATTTACAGAACTGGGCTACAGTGTCTGATATCCCCATTCCGGATTAGCTAGCAAAAGACAAAGGACCTAACACTAACCCTAACCCTAACCCTTTCCGCTTAGAATATACAGATATTATATATTTGAATATAATATCTTATATTCAAATCAGAGAGAAAAATAATCATAAGCATGCTAAGTTATGGTAAGCAAATGGGGTTCAGGATCACTTCACTTTGAAGAGTGATATGCATTCAATCATGGCTCATTTACAGAACGGGGCTACAGTGTCTGATATCCCCATTCCTGATCAGCGAGCAAAAGACAAAGGCCCTAACCCTAACCCTTTCCGCTTCCAATATACAGATATTATATATTTGAATATATTATCTTATATTCAAATCAGAGAGAAAAATAATCATAAACATGCTAAGTTATGGTAAGCTAGATGGAGTTCAGGATGACTTCACTTTGAAGAGTGATATGCATTCTATCATGGCTCATTTACAGAACTGGGCTACAGTGTCTGATATCCCCATTCCTGATCAGCTAGCAAAAGACAAAGGCCCTAACCCTAACCCTAAACCTAACCCTAACGCTTTCCGCTTCCAATATACAGATATTATATATTTGAATATATTATCTTATATTCAAATCAGAGAGAAAAATAATCATAAACATGCTAAGTTATGGTACGCTAGATGGAGTTCAGGATGACTTCACTTTGAAGAGTGATATGCATTCAATCATGGCTCATTTACAGAACTAGGCTACAGTGTCTGATATCCCCATTCCTGATCAGCTAGAAAAAGACAAAGGCCCTAACCCTAACCCTAAACCTAACCCTAACCCTTTCCTTTTCCAATATACAGATATTATATATTTGAATATATTATCTTATATTCAAATCAGAGAGAAAAATAATCATAAACATGCTAAGTTATGGTACGCTAGATGGAGTTCAGGATGACTTCACTTTGAAGGGTGATATGCATTCAATCATGGCTCTTTTACAGAACTGGGCTACAGTGTCTGATATCCCCATTCCTGATCAGCTAGCAAAAGACAAAGGCCCTAACCCTAACCCTAACCCTAACCCTTTCCGCTTCCAATATACAGATATTATATATTTGAATATATTATCTTATATTCAAATCAGAGAGAAAAATAATCATAAACATGCTAAGTTATGGTACGCTAGATGGAGTTCAGGATGACTTCACTTTGAAGAGTGATATGCATTCTATCATGGCTCATTTACAGAACTGGGCTACAGTGTCTGATATCCCCATTCCTGATCAGCTAGCAAAAGACAAAGGCCCTAACCCTAACCCTAACCCTAACTCTAACCCTTTCCGCTTACAATATACAGATATTATATATTTGAATATATTATCTTATATTCAAATCAGAGAGAAAAATAATCATAAACATGCTAAGTTATGGTACGCTAGATGGAGTTCAGGATGACTTCACTTTGAAGAGTGATATGCATTCAATCATGGCTCATTTACAGAACTGGGCTACAGTGTCTGATATCCCCATTCCTGATCAGCTAGAAAAAGACAAAGGCCCTAACCCTAACCCTAAACCTAACCCTAACCCTTTCCTTTTCCAATATACAGATATTATATATTTGAATATATTATCTTATATTCAAATCAGAGAGAAAAATAATCATAAACATGCTAAGTTATGGTACGCTAGATGGAGTTCAGGATGACTTCGCTTTGAAGAGTGATATGCATTCAATCATGGCTCATTTACAGAACTGGGCTACAGTGTCTGATATCCCCATTCCTGATCAGCTAGCAAAAGACAAAGGCCCTAACCCTAATCCTAATCCTAACCCTAACCCTAACCCTTCCGCTTACAATATACAGATATTATATGTTTAAATATATTATCTTATATTCAAATCAGAGAGAAAAATAATCATAAACATGCTAAGTTATGGTACGCTAGATGGAGTTCAGGACGACTTCACTTTGAAGAGTGATATGCATTCAATCATGGCTCATTTACAGAACTGGGCTACAGTGTCTGATATCCCCATTCCTGATCAGCGAGCAAAAGACAAAGGCCCTAACCCTAACCCTTTCCGCTTCCAATATCCAGATATTATATATTTGAATATATTATCTTATATTCAAATCAGAGAGAAAAATAATCATAAACATGCTAAGTTATGGTAAGCTAGATGGAGTTCAGGATGACTTCACTTTGAAGAGTGATATGCATTCTATCATGGCTCATTTACAGAACTGGGCTACAGTGTCTGATATCCCCATTCCTGATCAGCTAGCAAAAGACAAAGGCCCTAACCCTAACCCTAACCCTTTCCGCTTCCAATATCCAGATATTATATATTTGAATGTATTATCTTATATTCAAATCAGAGAGAAAAATAATCATAAGCATGCTAAGTTATGGTAAGCTAGATGGGTTTCAGGATCACTTTACTTTGAAGAGTGATATGCATTCAATCATGGCTCATTTACAGAACTGGGCTACAGTGTCTGATATCCCCATTCCTGATCAGCTAGCAAAAGACAAAGGACCTAACACTAACCCTAACCCTAACCCTAACCCTTTCCGCTTACAATATACAGATATTATATATTTGAATATATTATCTTATATTCAAATCAGAGAGAAAAATAATCATAAGCATGCTAAGTTATGGTAAGCTAGATGGGTTTCAGGATCACTTTACTTTGAAGAGTGATATGCATTCAATCATGGCTCATTTACAGAACTGGGCTACAGTGTCTGATATCCCCATTCCGGATTAGCTAGCAAAAGACAAAGGACCTAACACTAACCCTAACCCTAACCCTTTCCGCTTAGAATATACAGATATTATATATTTGAATATAATATCTTATATTCAAATCAGAGAGAAAAATAATCATAAGCATGCTAAGTTATGGTAAGCAAATGGGGTTCAGGATCACTTCACTTTGAAGAGTGATATGCATTCAATCATGGCTCATTTACAGAACGGGGCTACAGTGTCTGATATCCCCATTCCTGATCAGCGAGCAAAAGACAAAGGCCCTAACCCTAACCCTTTCCGCTTCCAATATACAGATATTATATATTTGAATATATTATCTTATATTCAAATCAGAGAGAAAAATAATCATAAACATGCTAAGTTATGGTAAGCTAGATGGAGTTCAGGATGACTTCACTTTGAAGAGTGATATGCATTCTATCATGGCTCATTTACAGAACTGGGCTACAGTGTCTGATATCCCCATTCCTGATCAGCTAGCAAAAGACAAAGGCCCTAACCCTAACCCTAAACCTAACCCTAACGCTTTCCGCTTCCAATATACAGATATTATATATTTGAATATATTATCTTATATTCAAATCAGAGAGAAAAATAATCATAAACATGCTAAGTTATGGTACGCTAGATGGAGTTCAGGATGACTTCACTTTGAAGAGTGATATGCATTCAATCATGGCTCATTTACAGAACTAGGCTACAGTGTCTGATATCCCCATTCCTGATCAGCTAGAAAAAGACAAAGGCCCTAACCCTAACCCTAAACCTAACCCTAACCCTTTCCTTTTCCAATATACAGATATTATATATTTGAATATATTATCTTATATTCAAATCAGAGAGAAAAATAATCATAAACATGCTAAGTTATGGTACGCTAGATGGAGTTCAGGATGACTTCGCTTTGAAGAGTGATATGCATTCAATCATGGCTCATTTACAGAACTGGGCTACAGTGTCTGATATCCCCATTCCTGATCAGCTAGCAAAAGACAAAGGCCCTAACCCTAATCCTAATCCTAACCCTAACCCTAACCCTTCCGCTTACAATATACAGATATTATATGTTTAAATATATTATCTTATATTCAAATCAGAGAGAAAAATAATCATAAACATGCTAAGTTATGGTACGCTAGATGGAGTTCAGGACGACTTCACTTTGAAGAGTGATATGCATTCAATCATGGCTCATTTACAGAACTGGGCTACAGTGTCTGATATCCCCATTCCTGATCAGCGAGCAAAAGACAAAGGCCCTAACCCTAACCCTTTCCGCTTCCAATATCCAGATATTATATATTTGAATATATTATCTTATATTCAAATCAGAGAGAAAAATAATCATAAACATGCTAAGTTATGGTAAGCTAGATGGAGTTCAGGATGACTTCACTTTGAAGAGTGATATGCATTCTATCATGGCTCATTTACAGAACTGGGCTACAGTGTCTGATATCCCCATTCCTGATCAGCTAGCAAAAGACAAAGGCCCTAACCCTAACCCTAACCCTTTCCGCTTCCAATATCCAGATATTATATATTTGAATGTATTATCTTATATTCAAATCAGAGAGAAAAATAATCATAAGCATGCTAAGTTATGGTAAGCTAGATGGGTTTCAGGATCACTTTACTTTGAAGAGTGATATGCATTCAATCATGGCTCATTTACAGAACTGGGCTACAGTGTCTGATATCCCCATTCCTGATCAGCTAGCAAAAGACAAAGGACCTAACACTAACCCTAACCCTAACCCTAACCCTTTCCGCTTACAATATACAGATATTATATATTTGAATATATTATCTTATATTCAAATCAGAGAGAAAAATAATCATAAGCATGCTAAGTTATGGTAAGCTAGATGGGTTTCAGGATCACTTTACTTTGAAGAGTGATATGCATTCAATCATGGCTCATTTACAGAACTGGGCTACAGTGTCTGATATCCCCATTCCGGATTAGCTAGCAAAAGACAAAGGACCTAACACTAACCCTAACCCTAACCCTTTCCGCTTAGAATATACAGATATTATATATTTGAATATAATATCTTATATTCAAATCAGAGAGAAAAATAATCATAAGCATGCTAAGTTATGGTAAGCAAATGGGGTTCAGGATCACTTCACTTTGAAGAGTGATATGCATTCAATCATGGCTCATTTACAGAACGGGGCTACAGTGTCTGATATCCCCATTCCTGATCAGCGAGCAAAAGACAAAGGCCCTAACCCTAACCCTTTCCGCTTCCAATATACAGATATTATATATTTGAATATATTATCTTATATTCAAATCAGAGAGAAAAATAATCATAAACATGCTAAGTTATGGTAAGCTAGATGGAGTTCAGGATGACTTCACTTTGAAGAGTGATATGCATTCTATCATGGCTCATTTACAGAACTGGGCTACAGTGTCTGATATCCCCATTCCTGATCAGCTAGCAAAAGACAAAGGCCCTAACCCTAACCCTAAACCTAACCCTAACGCTTTCCGCTTCCAATATACAGATATTATATATTTGAATATATTATCTTATATTCAAATCAGAGAGAAAAATAATCATAAACATGCTAAGTTATGGTACGCTAGATGGAGTTCAGGATGACTTCACTTTGAAGAGTGATATGCATTCAATCATGGCTCATTTACAGAACTAGGCTACAGTGTCTGATATCCCCATTCCTGATCAGCTAGAAAAAGACAAAGGCCCTAACCCTAACCCTAAACCTAACCCTAACCCTTTCCTTTTCCAATATACAGATATTATATATTTGAATATATTATCTTATATTCAAATCAGAGAGAAAAATAATCATAAACATGCTAAGTTATGGTACGCTAGATGGAGTTCAGGATGACTTCGCTTTGAAGAGTGATATGCATTCAATCATGGCTCATTTACAGAACTGGGCTACAGTGTCTGATATCCCCATTCCTGATCAGCTAGCAAAAGACAAAGGCCCTAACCCTAACCCTAACCCTAACCCTTTCCGCTTACAATATACAGATATTATATGTTTAAATATATTATCTTATATTCAAATCAGAGAGAAAAATAATCATAAACATGCTAAGTTATGGTACGCTAGATGGAGTTCAGGATGACTTCACTTTGAAGAGTGATATGCATTCAATCATGGCTCATTTACAGAACCGGGCTACAGTGTCTGATATCCCCATTCCTGATCAGCGAGCAAAAGACAAAGGCCCTAACCCTAACCCTTTCCGCTTCCAATATCCAGATATTATATATTTGAATATATTATCTTATATTCAAATCAGAGAGAAAAATAATCATAAACATGCTAAGTTATGGTAAGCTAGATTGAGTTCAGGATGACTTCACTTTGAAGAGTGATATGCATTCTATCATGGCTCATTTACAGAACTGGGCTACAGTGTCTGATATCCCCATTCCTGATCAGCTAGCAAAAGACAAAGGCCCTAACCCTAACCCTAACCCTTTCCGCTTCCAATATCCAGATATTATATATTTGAATATATTATCTTATATTCAAATCAGAGAGAAAAATAATCATAAACATGCTAAGTTATGGTACGCTAGATGGGGTTTAGGATGACTTCACTTTGAAGAGTGATATGCATTCAATCATGGCTCATTTACAAAACTGGGCTACAGTGTCTGATATCCCCATTCCTGATCAGCTAGCAAAAGACAAAGGACCTAACACTAACCCTAACCCTAACCCTAACCCTTTCCGCTTACAATATACAGATATTATATATTTGAATATATTATCTTATATTCAAATCAGAGAGAAAAATAATCATAAGCATGCTAAGTTATGGTAAGCTAGATGGGTTTCAGGATCACTTTACTTTGAAGAGTGATATGCATTCAATCATGGCTCATTTACAGAACTGGGCTACAGTGTCTGATATCCCCATTCCAGATTAGCTAGCAAAAGACAAAGGACCTAACACTAACCCTTTCCGCTTCCAATATACAGATATTATATATTTGAATATATTATCTTATATTCAAATCAGAGAGAAAAATAATCATAAACATGCTAAGTTATGATAAGCTAGATGGAGTTCAGGATGACTTCACTTTGAAGAGTGATATGCATTCTATCATGGCTCATTTACAGAACTGGGCTACAGTGTCTGATATCCCCATTCCTGATCAGCTAGCAAAAGACAAAGGCCCTAACCCTAACCCTAACCCTAACCCTAACCCTTTCCGCTTCCAATATACAGATATTATATATTTGAATATATTATCTTATATTCAAATCAGAGAGAAAAATAATCATAAACATGCTAAGTTATGGTACGCTAGATGGAGTTCAGGATGACTTCACTTTGAAGAGTGATATGCATTCAATCATGGCTCATTTACAGAACTGGGCTACAGTGTCTGATATCCCCATTCCTGATCAGCTAGAAAAAGACAAAGGCCCTAACCCTAACCCTAAACCTAACCCTAACCCTTTCCGCTTCCAATATCCAGATATTATATATTTGAATATATTATCTTATATTCAAATCAGAGAGAAAAATAATCATAAACATGCTAAGTTATGGTACGCTAGATGGGGTTTAGGATGACTTCACTTTGAAGAGTGATATGCATTCAATCATGGCTCATTTACAAAACTGGGCTACAGTGTCTGATATCCCCATTCCTGATCAGCTAGCAAAAGACAAAGGACCTAACACTAACCCTAACCCTAACCCTAACCCTTTCCGCTTACAATATACAGATATTATATATTTGAATATATTATCTTATATTCAAATCAGAGAGAAAAATAATCATAAGCATGCTAAGTTATGGTAAGCTAGATGGGTTTCAGGATCACTTTACTTTGAAGAGTGATATGCATTCAATCATGGCTCATTTACAGAACTGGGCTACAGTGTCTGATATCCCCATTCCAGATTAGCTAGCAAAAGACAAAGGACCTAACACTAACCCTTTCCGCTTCCAATATACAGATATTATATATTTGAATATATTATCTTATATTCAAATCAGAGAGAAAAATAATCATAAACATGCTAAGTTATGGTAAGCTAGATGGAGTTCAGGATGACTTCACTTTGAAGAGTGATATGCATTCTATCATGGCTCATTTACAGAACTGGGCTACAGTGTCTGATATCCCCATTCCTGATCAGCTAGCAAAAGACAAAGGCCCTAACCCTAACCCTAACCCTAACCCTAACCCTTTCCGCTTCCAATATACAGATATTATATATTTGAATATATTATCTTATATTCAAATCAGAGAGAAAAATAATCATAAACATGCTAAGTTATGGTACGCTAGATGGAGTTCAGGATGACTTCACTTTGAAGAGTGATATGCATTCAATCATGGCTCATTTACAGAACTGGGCTACAGTGTCTGATATCCCCATTCCTGATCAGCGAGCAAAAGACAAAGGCCCTAACCCTAACCCTTTCCGCTTCCAATATCCAGATATTATATATTTGAATATATTATCTTATATTCAAATCAGAGAGAAAAATAATCATAAACATGCTAAGTTATGGTAAGCTAGATGGAGTTCAGGATGACTTCACTTTGAAGAGTGATATGCATTCTATCATGGCTCATTTACAGAACTGGGCTACAGTGTCTGATATCCCCATTCCTGATCAGCTAGCAAAAGACAAAGGCCCTAACCCTAACCCTAACCCTAACCCTAACCCTTTCCGCTTACAATATACAGATATTATATATTTGAATATATTATCTTATATTCAAATCAGAGAGAAAAATAATCATAAACATGCTAAGTTATGGTACACTAGATGGAGTTTAGGACGACTTCACTTTGAAGAGTGATATGCATTCAATCATGGCTCATTTACAAAACTGGGCTACAGTGTCTGATATCCCCATTCCTGATCAGCTAGCAAAAGACAAAGGACCTAACACTAACCCTAACCCTAACCCTAACCCTTTCCGCTTACAATATACAGATATTATATATTTGAATATATTATCTTATATTCAAATCAGAGAGAAAAATAATCATAAACATGCTAAGTTATGGTACGCTAGATGGGGTTTAGGATGACTTCACTTTGAAGAGTGATATGCATTCAATCATGGCTCATTTACAAAACTGGGCTACAGTGTCTGATATCCCCATTCCTGATCAGCTAGCAAAAGACAAAGGACCTAACACTAACCCTAACCCTAACCCTAACCCTTTCCGCTTACAATATACAGATATTATATATTTGAATATATTATCTTATATTCAAATCAGAGAGAAAAATAATCATAAGCATGCTAAGTTATGGTAAGCTAGATGGGTTTCAGGATCACTTTACTTTGAAGAGTGATATGCATTCAATCATGGCTCATTTACAGAACTGGGCTACAGTGTCTGATATCCCCATTCCGGATTAGCTAGCAAAAGACAAAGGACCTAACACTAACCCTAACCCTAACCCTTTCCACTTAGAATATACAGATATTATATATTTGAATATAATATCTTATATTCAAATCAGAGAGAAAAATAATCATAAGCATGCTAAGTTATGGTAAGCAAATGGGGTTCAGGATCACTACACTTTGAAGAGTGATATGCATTCAATCATGGCTCATTTACAGAACGGGGCTACAGTGTCTGATATCCCCATTCCTGATCAGCGAGCAAAAGACAAAGGCCCTAACCCTAACCCTTTCCGCTTCCAATATACAGATATTATATATTTGAATATATTATCTTATATTCAAATCAGAGAGAAAAATAATCATAAACATGCTAAGTTATGGTAAGCTAGATGGAGTTCAGGATGACTTCACTTTGAAGAGTGATATGCATTCTATCATGGCTCATTTACAGAACTGGGCTACAGTGTCTGATATCCCCATTCCTGATCAGCTAGCAAAAGACAAAGGCCCTAACCCTAACCCTAACCCTAACCCTAACCCTTTCCGCTTACAATATACAGATATTATATATTTGAATATATTATCTTATATTCAAATCAGAGAGAAAAATAATCATAAACATGCTAAGTTATGGTACGCTAGATGGAGTTTAGGACGACTTCACTTTGAAGAGTGATATGCATTCAATCATGGCTCATTTACAAAACTGGGCTACAGTGTCTGATATCCCCATTCCTGATCAGCTAGCAAAAGACAAAGGACCTAACACTAACCCTAACCCTAACCCTAACCCTTTCCGCTTACAATATACAGATATTATATATTTGAATATATTATCTTATATTCAAATCAGAGAGAAAAATAATCATAAGCATGCTAAGTTATGGTAAGCTAGATGGGGTTCAGGATCACTTTACTTTGAAGAGTGATATGCATTCAATCATGGCTCATTTACAGAACGGGGCTACAGTGTCTGATATCCCCATTCCTGAACAGCTAGCAAAAGACAAAGGCCCTAACCCTAACCCTAACCCTAGTCCCGAGTCCCTTTTTGGGAAAGGGGGCGGTTTAGAAATGCGAAGAATAAATCCTAATCCTAACCCTAACCCTTTCCTTTTCCAATATACAGATATTATATATTTGAATATATTATCTTATATTCAAATCAGAGAGAAAAATAATCATAAACATGCTAAGTTATGGTAAGCTAGATGGAGTTCAGGATGACTTCGCTTTGAAGAGTGATATGCATTCAATCATGGCTCATTTACAGAACTGGGCTACAGTGTCTGATATCCCCATTCCTGATCAGCTAGCAAAAGACAAAGGACCTAACACTAACCCTAACCCTAACCCTAACCCTTTCCGCTTACAATATACAGATATTATATATTTGAATATATTATCTTATATTCAAATCAGAGAGAAAAATAATCATAAGCATGCTAAGTTATGGTAAGCTAGATGGGGTTCAGGATCACTTTACTTTGAAGAGTGATATGCATTCAATCATGGCTCATTTACAGAACTGGGCTACAGTGTCTGATATCCCCATTCCGGATTAGCTAGCAAAAGATAAAGGACCTAACACTAACCCTAACCCTAACCCTTTCCGCTTACAATATACAGATATTATATATTTGAATATATTATCTTATATTCAAATCAGAGAGAAAAATAATCATAAGCATGCTAAGTTATGGTAAGCTAGATGGGGTTCAGGATCACTTTACTTTGAAGAGTGATATGCATTCAATCATGGCTCATTTACAGAACTGGGCTACAGTGTCTGATATCCCCATTCCGGATTAGCTAGCAAAAGATAAAGGACCTAACACTAACCCTAACCCTAACCCTTTCCGCTTACAATATACAGATATTATATATTTGAATATATTATCTTATATTCAAATCAGAGAGAAAAATAATCATAAGCATGCTAAGTTATGGTAAGCTAGATGGGGTTCAGGATCACTTCACTTTGAAGAGTGATATGCATTCAATCATGGCTCATTTACAGAACGGGGCTACAGTGTCTGATATCCCCATTCCTGAACAGCTAGCAAAAGACAAAGGCCCTAACCCTAACCCTAACCCTAGTCCCGAGTCCCTTTTTGGGAAAGGGGGTGGTTTAGAAATGCGAAGAATAAATCCTAATCCTAACCCTAACCCTTTCCTTTTCCAATATACAGATATTATATATTTGAATATATTATCTTATATTCAAATCAGAGAGAAAAATAATCATAAACATGCTAAGTTATGGTACGCTAGATGGAGTTCAGGATGACTTCGCTTTGAAGAGTGATATGCATTCAATCATGGCTCATTTACAGAACTGGGCTACAGTGTCTGATATCCCCATTCCTGATCAGCTAGCAAAAGACAAAGGCCCTAACCCTAACCCTAACCCTAACCCTTTCCGCTTACAATATACAGATATTATATATTTGAATATATTATCTTATATTCAAATCAGAGAGAAAAATAATCGTAAGCATGCTAAGTTATGGTAAGCTAGATGGGGTTCAGGATCACTTTACTTTGAAGAGTGATATGCATTCAATCATGGCTCATTTACAGAACTGGGCTACAGTGTCTGATATCCCCATTCCTGATCAGCTAGCAAAAGACAAAGGCCCTAACCCTAATCCTAACCCTAACCCTAACCCTTTCCGCTTACAATATAGAGATATTATATATTTGAATATATTATCTTATATTCAAATCAGAGAGAAAAATAATCATAAACATGCTAAGTTATGGTACGCTAGATGGAGTTCAGGATGACTTCACTTTGAAGAGTGATATGCATTCAATCATGGCTCATTTACAGAACTGGGCTACAGTGTCTGATATCCCCATTCCTGATCAGCTAGCAAAAGACAAAGGCCCTAACCCTAATCCTAACCCTAACCCTAACCCTTTCCGCTTACAATATAGAGATATTATATATTTGAATATATTATCTTATATTCAAATCAGAGAGAAAAATAATCATAAACATGCTAAGTTATGGTACGCTAGATGGAGTTCAGGATGACTTCACTTTGAAGAGTGATATGCATTCAATCATGGCTCATTTACAGAACTGGGCTACAGTGTCTGATATCCCCATTCCTGATCAGCTAGCAAAAGACAAAGGCCCTAACCCTAATCCTAACCCTAACCCTAACCCTTTCCGCTTCCAATATACAGATATTATATATTTGAATATATTATCTTATATTCAAATCAGAGAGAAAAATAATCATAAACATGCTAAGTTATGGAACGCTAGATGGAGTTCAGGATGACTTCACTTTGAAGAGTGATATGCATTCAATCATGGCTCATTTACAGAACTGGGCTACAGTGTCTGATATCCCCATTCCTGATCAGCTAGCAAAAGACAAAGGCCCTAACCCTAACCCTAACCCTAACCCTTTCCGCTTCCAATATACAGATATTATATATTTGAATATATTATCTTATATTCAAATCAGAGAGAAAAATAATCATAAACATGCTAAGTTATGGTACGCTAGATGGAGTTCAGGATGACTTCACTTTGAAGGGTGATATGCATTCAATCATGGCTCATTTACAGAACTGGGCTACAGTGTCTGATATCCCCATTCCTGATCAGCTAGAAAAAGACAAAGGCCCTAACCCTAACCCTAACCCTAACCCTTTCCTTTTCCAATATACAGATATTATATATTTGAATATATTATCTTATATTCAAATCAGAGAGAAAAATAATCATAAACATGCTAAGTTATGGTACGCTAGATGGAGTTCAGGATGACTTCGCTTTGAAGAGTGATATGCATTCAATCATGGCTCATTTACAGAACTGGGCTACAGTGTCTGATATCCCCATTCCTGATCAGCTAGCAAAAGACAAAGGCCCTAACCCGAACCCTAACCCTAACCCTTTCCGCTTACAATATACAGATATTATATATTTGAATATATTATCTTATATTCAAATCAGAGAGAAAAATAATCATAAACATGCTAAGTTATGGTACGCTAGATGGAGTTCAGGATGACTTCACTTTGAAGAGTGATATGCATTCAATCATGGCTCATTTACAGAACTGGGCTACAGTATCTGATATCCCCATTCCTGATCAGCTAGCAAAAGACAAAGGCCCTAACCCTAATCCTAACCCTAACCCTAACCCTTTCCGCTTACAATATAGAGATATTATATATTTGAATATATTATCTTATATTCAAATCAGAGAGAAAAATAATCATAAACATGCTAAGTTATGGAACGCTAGATGGAGTTCAGGATGACTTCACTTTGAAGAGTGATATGCATTCAATCATGGCTCATTTACAGAACTGGGCTACAGTGTCTGATATCCCCATTCCTGATCAGCTAGCAAAACACAAAGGCCCTAACCCTAACCCTAACCCTAACCCTAACCCTTTCCGCTTCCAATATACAGATATTATATATTTGAATATATTATCTTATATTCAAATCAGAGAGAAAAATAATCATAAACATACGAAGTTATGGTACGCTAGATGGAGTTTAGGATGACTTCACTTTGAAGAGTGATATGCATTCAATCATGGCTCATTTACAAAACTGGGCTACAGTGTCTGATATCCCCATTCCTGATCAGCTAGCAAAAGACAAAGGCCCTAACCCTAACCCTAACCCTAACCCTTTCCGCTTCCAATATACAGATATTATATATTTGAATGTATTATCTTATATTCAAATCAGAGAGAAAAATAATCATAAACATGCTAAGTTATGGTACGCTAGATGGAGTTCAGGATGACTTCACTTTGAAGAGTGATATGCATTCAATCATGGCTCATTTACAGAACTGGGCTACAGTGTCTGATATCCCCATTCCTGATCAGCGAGCAAAAGACAAAGGCCGTAACCCTAACCCTTTCCGCTTCCAATATCTAGATATTATATATTTGAATATATTATCTTATATTCAAATCAGAGAGAAAATAATCATAAACATGCTAAGTTATGGTAAGCTAGATGGAGTTCAGGATGACTTCACTTTGAAGAGTGATATGCATTCTATCATGGCTCATTTACAGAACTGGGCTACAGTGTCTGATATCCCCATTCCTGATCAGCTAGCAAAAGACAAAGGCCCTAACCCTAACCCTAACCCTTTCCGCTTACAATATACAGATATTATATATTTGAATATATTATCTTATATTCAAATCAGAGAGAAAAATAATCATAAACATGCTAAGTTATGGTACGCTAGATGGAGTTTAGGATGACTTCACTTTGAAGAGTGATATGCATTCAATCATGGCTCATTTACAAAACTGGGCTACACTGTCTGATATCCCCATTCCTGATCAGCTAGCAAAAGACAAAGGACCTAACACTAACCCTAACCCTAACCCTAACCCTTTCCGCTTACAATATACAGATATTATATATTTGAATATATTATCTTATATTCAAATCAGAGAGAAAAATAATCATAAGCATGCTAAGTTATGGTAAGCTAGATGGGTTTCAGGATCACTTTACTTTGAAGAGTGATATGCATTCAATCATGGCTCATTTACAGAACTGGGCTACAGTGTCTGATATCCCCATTCCGGATTAGCTAGCAAAAGACAAAGGACCTAACACTAACCCTAACCCTAACCCTTTCCGCTTAGAATATACAGATATTATATATTTGAATATAATATCTTATATTCAAATCAGAGAGAAAAATAATCATAAGCATGCTAAGTTATGGTAAGCTAGATGGGGTTCAGGATCACTTCACTTTGAAGAGTGATATGCATTCAATCATGGCTCATTTACAGAACGGGGCTACAGTGTCTGATATCCCCATTCCTGATCAGCGAGCAAAAGACAAAGGCCCTAACCCTAACCCTTTCCGCTTCCAATATACAGATATTATATATTTGAATATATTATCTTATATTCAAATCAGAGAGAAAAATAATCATAAACATGCTAAGTTATGGTAAGCTAGATGGAGTTCAGGATGACTTCACTTTGAAGAGTGATATGCATTCTATCATGGCTCATTTACAGAACTGGGCTACAGTGTCTGATATCCCCATTCCTGATCAGCTAGCAAAAGACAAAGGCCCTAACCCTAACCCTAACCCTAACCCTAACCCTAACCCTTTCTGCTTACAATATACAGATATTATATATTTGAATATATTATCTTATATTCAAATCAGAGAGAAAAATAATCATAAACATGCTAAGTTATGGTACGCTAGATGGAGTTTCGGACGACTTCACTTTGAAGAGTGATATGCATTCAATCATGGCTCATATACAAAACTGGGCTACAGTGTCTGATATCCCCATTCCTGAACAGCTAGCAAAAGACAAAGGCCCTAACCCTAACCCTAACCCTAGTCCCGAGTCCCTTTTTGGGAAAGGGGGCGGTTTAGAAATGCGAAGAATAAATCCTAATCCTAACCCTAACCCTTTCCTTTTCCAATATACAGATATTATATATTTGAATATATTATCTTATATTCAAATCAGAGAGAAAAATAATCATAAACATGCTAAGTTATGGTAAGCTAGATGGAGTTCAGGATGACTTCGCTTTGAAGAGTGATATGCATTCAATCATGGCTCATTTACAGAACTGGGCTACAGTGTCTGATATCCCCATTCCTGATCAGCTAGCAAAAGACAAAGGCCCTAACCCTAATCCTAACCCTAACCCTAACCCTTTCCGCTTACAATATACAGATATTATATATTTGAATATATTATCTTATATTCAAATCAGAGAGAAAAATAATCATAAGCATGCTAAGTTATGGTAAGCTAGATGGGTTTCAGGATCACTTTACTTTGAAGAGTGATATGCATTCAATCATGGCTCATTTACAGAACTGGGCTACAGTGTCTGATATCCCCATTCCGGATTAGCTAGCAAAAGACAAAGGACCTAACACTAACCCTAACCCTAACCCTTTCCGCTTACAATATACAGATATTATATATTTGAATATATTATCTTATATTCAAATCAGAGAGAAAAATAATCATAAGCATGCTAAGTTATGGTAAGCTAGATGGGGTTCAGGATCACTTCACTTTGAAGAGTGATATGCATTCAATCATGGCTCATTTACAGAACGGGGCTACAGTGTCTGATATCCCCATTCCTGAACAGCTAGCAAAAGACAAAGGCCCTAACCCTAACCCTAACCCTAGTCCCGAGTCCCTTTTTGGGAAAGGGGGCGGTTTAGAAATGCGAAGAATAAATCCTAATCCTAACCCTAACACTTTCCTTTTCCAATATACAGATATTATATATTTGAATATATTATCTTATATTCAAATCAGAGAGAAAAATAATCATAAACATGCTAAGTTATGGTACGCTAGATGGAGTTCAGGATGACTTCGCTTTGAAGAGTGATATGCATTCAATCATGGCTCATTTACAGAACTGGGCTACAGTGTCTGATATCCCCATTCCTGATCAGCTAGCAAAAGACAAAGGCCCTAACCCTAACCCTAACCCTAACCCTTTCCGCTTACAATATACAGATATTATATATTTGAATATATTATCTTATATTCAAATCAGAGAGAAAAATAATCATAAACATGCTAAGTTATGGTACGCTAGATGGGGTTCAGGATGACTTCACTTTGAAGAGTGATATGCATTCAATCATGGCTCATTTACAGAACTGGGCTACAGTGTCTGATATCCCCATTCCTGATCAGCTAGCAAAAGACAAAGGCCCTAACCCTAATCCTAACCCTAACCCTAACCCTTTCCGCTTACAAGATAGAGATATTATATATTTGAATATATTATCTTATATTCAAATCAGAGAGAAAAATAATCATAAACATGCTAAGTTATGGAACGCTAGATGGAGTTCAGGATGACTTCACTTTGAAGAGTGATATGCATTCAATCATGGCTCATTTACAGAACTGGGCTACAGTGTCTGATATCCCCATTCCTGATCAGCTAGCAAAAGACAAAGGCCCTAACCCTAATCCTAACCCTAACCCTAACCCTTTCCGCTTACAATATAGAGATATTATATATTTGAATATATTATCTTATATTCAAATCAGAGAGAAAAATAATCATAAACATGCTAAGTTATGGAACGCTAGATGGAGTTCAGGATGACTTCACTTTGAAGAGTGATATGCATTCAATCATGGCTCATATACAGAACTGGGCTACAGTGTCTGATATCCCCATTCCTGATCAGCTAGCAAAAGACAAAGGCCCTAACCCTAACCCTAACCCTAACCCTAACCCTTTCCGCTTCCAATATACAGATATTATATATTTGAATATATTATCTTATATTCAAATCAGAGAGAAAAATAATCATAAACATGCTAAGTTATGGTACGCTAGATGGAGTTCAGGATGACTTCACTTTGAAGGGTGATATGCATTCAATCATGGCTCATTTACAGAACTGGGCTACAGTGTCTGATATCCCCATTCCTGATCAGCTAGAAAAAGACAAAGGCCCTAACCCTAACCCTAACCCTAACCCTTTCCTTTTCCAATATACAGATATTATATATTTGAATATATTATCTTATATTCAAATCAGAGAGAAAAATAATCATAAACATGCTAAGTTATGGTACGCTAGATGGAGTTCAGGATGACTTCGCTTTGAAGAGTGATATGCATTCAATCATGGCTCATTTACAGAACTGGGCTACAGTGTCTGATATCCCCATTCCTGATCAGCTAGCAAAAGACAAAGGCCCTAACCCGAACCCTAACCCTAACCCTTTCCGCTTACAATATACAGATATTATATATTTGAATATATTATCTTATATTCAAATCAGAGAGAAAAATAATCATAAACATGCTAAGTTATGGTACACTAGATGGAGTTTAGGACGACTTCACTTTGAAGAGTGATATGCATTCAATCATGGCTCATTTACAAAACTGGGCTACAGTGTCTGATATCCCCATTCCTGATTAGCTAGCAAAAGACAAAGGACCTAACACTAACCCTAACCCTAACCCTAACCCTTTCCGCTTACAATATACAGATATTATATATTTGAATATATTATCTTATATTCAAATCAGAGAGAAAAATAATCATAAGCATGCTAAGTTATGGTAAGCTAGATGGGGTTCAGGATCACTTTACTTTGAAGAGTGATATGCATTCAATCATGGCTCATTTACAGAACTGGGCTACAGTGTCTGATATCCCCATTCCTGATCAGCTAGCAAAAGACAAAGGCCCTAACCCTAATCCTAACCCTAACCCTAACCCTTTCCGCTTACAATATAGAGATATTATATATTTGAATATATTATCTTATATTCAAATCAGAGAGAAAAATAATCATAAACATGCTAAGTTATGGAACGCTAGATGGAGTTCAGGATGACTTCACTTTGAAGAGTGATATGCATTCAATCATGGCTCATATACAGAACTGGGCTACAGTGTCTGATATCCCCATTCCTGATCAGCTAGCAAAAGACAAAGGCCCTAACCCTAACCCTAACCCTAACCCTAACCCTTTCCGCTTCCAATATACAGATATTATATATTTGAATATATTATCTTATATTCAAATCAGAGAGAAAAATAATCATAAACATGCTAAGTTATGGTACGCTAGATGGAGTTCAGGATGACTTCACTTTGAAGGGTGATATGCATTCAATCATGGCTCATTTACAGAACTGGGCTACAGTGTCTGATATCCCCATTCCTGATCAGCTAGAAAAAGACAAAGGCCCTAACCCTAACCCTAACCCTAACCCTTTCCGCTTACAATATAGAGATATTATATATTTGAATATATTATCTTATATTCAAATCAGAGAGAAAAATAATCATAAACATGCTAAGTTATGGAACGCTAGATGGAGTTCAGGATGACTTCACTTTGAAGAGTGATATGCATTCAATCATGGCTCATTTACAGAACTGGGCTACAGTGTCTGATATCCCCATTCCTGATCAGCTAGCAAAAGACAAAGGCCCTAACCCTAACCCTAACCCTAACCCTAACCCTTTCCGCTTCCAATATACAGATATTATATATTTGAATATATTATCTTATATTCAAATCAGAGAGAAAAATAATCATAAACATGCTAAGTTATGGAACGCTAGATGGAGTTCAGGATGACTTCACTTTGAAGAGTGATATGCATTCAATCATGGCTCATTTACAGAACTGGGCTACAGTGTCTGATATCCCCATTCCTGATCAGCTAGCAAAAGACAAAGGCCCTAACCCTAACCCTAACCCTAACCCTAACCCTTTCCGCTTCCAATATACAGATATTATATATTTGAATATATTATCTTATATTCAAATCAGAGAGAAAAATAATCATAAACATGCTAAGTTATGGTACGCTAGATGGAGTTCAGGATGACTTCATTTTGAAGGGTGATATGCATTCAATCATGGCTCATTTACAGAACTGGGCTACAGTGTCTGATATCCCCATTCCTGATCAGCTAGGAAAAGACAAAGGCCCTAACCCTAACCCTAACCCTAACCCTAACCCTTTCCTTTTCCAATATACAGATATTATATATTTGAATATATTATCTTATATTCAAATCAGAGAGAAAAATAATCATAAACATGCTAAGTTATGGTACGCTAGATGGAGTTCAGGATGACTTCGCTTTGAAGAGTGATATGCATTCAATCATGGCTCATTTACAGAACTGGGCTACAGTGTCTGATATCCCCATTCCTGATCAGCTAGCAAAAGACAAAGGCCCTAACCCGAACCCTAACCCTAACCCTTTCCGCTTACAATATACAGATATTATATATTTGAATATATTATCTTATATTCAAATCAGAGAGAAAAATAATCATAAACATGCTAAGTTATGGTACGCTAGATGGAGTTCAGGATGACTTCACTTTGAAGAGTGATATGCATTCAATCATGGCTCATTTACAGAACTGGGCTACAGTATCTGATATCCCCATTCCTGATCAGCTAGCAAAAGACAAAGGCCCTAACCCTAATCCTAACCCTAACCCTAACCCTTTCCGCTTACAATATAGAGATATTATATATTTGAATATATTATCTTATATTCAAATCAGAGAGAAAAATAATCATAAACATGCTAAGTTATGGAACGCTAGATGGAGTTCAGGATGACTTCACTTTGAAGAGTGATATGCATTCAATCATGGCTCATTTACAGAACTGGGCTACAGTGTCTGATATCCCCATTCCTGATCAGCTAGCAAAAGACAAAGGCCCTAACCCTAACCCTAACCCTAACCCTAACCCTTTCCGCTTCCAATATACAGATATTATATATTTGAATATATTATCTTATATTCAAATCAGAGAGAAAAATAATCATAAACATGCTAAGTTATGGTACGCTAGATGGAGTTCAGGATGACTTCACTTTGAAGAGTGATATGCATTCAATCATGGCTCATTTACAGAACTGGGCTACAGTGTCTGATATCCCCATTCCTGATCAGCTAGCAAAAGACAAAGGCCCTAACCCTAACCCTAACCCTAACCCTAACCCTTTCCGCTTCTAATATACAGATATTATATATTTGAATATATTATCTTATATTCAAATCAGAGAGAAAAATAATCATAAACATACGAAGTTATGGTACGCTAGATGGAGTTTAGGATGACTTCACTTTGAAGAGTGATATGCATTCAATCATGGCTCATTTACAAAACTGGGCTACAGTGTCTGATATCCCCATTCCTGATCAGCTAGCAAAAGACAAAGGCCCTAACCCTAACCCTAACCCTAACCCTTTCCGCTTCCAATATACAGATATTATATATTTGAATGTATCATCTTATATTCAAATCAGAGAGAAAAATAATCATAAACATGCTAAGTTATGGTACGCTAGATGGAGTTCAGGATGACTTCACTTTGAAGAGTGATATGCATTCAATCATGGCTCATTTACAGAACTGGGCTACAGTGTCTGATATCCCCATTCCTGATCAGCGAGCAAAAGACAAAGGCCGTAACCCTAACCCTTTCCGCTTCCAATATCTAGATATTATATATTTGAATATATTATCTTATATTCAAATCAGAGAGAAAAATAATCATAAACATGCTAAGTTATGGTAAGCTAGATGGAGTTCAGGATGACTTCACTTTGAAGAGTGATATGCATTCTATCATGGCTCATTTACAGAACTGGGCTACAGTGTCTGATATCCCCATTCCTGATCAGGTAGCAAAAGACAAAGGCCCTAACCCTAACCCTAACCCTTTCCGCTTACAATATACAGATATTATATATTTGAATATATTATCTTATATTCAAATCAGAGAGAAAAATAATCATAAACATGCTAAGTTATGGTACGCTAGATGGAGTTTAGGATGACTTCACTTTGAAGAGTGATATGCATTCAATCATGGCTCATTTACAAAACTGGGCTACAGTGTCTGATATCCCCATTCCTGATCAGCTAGCAAAAGACAAAGGACCTAACACTAACCCTAACCCTAACCCTAACCCTTTCCGCTTACAATATACAGATATTATATATTTGAATATATTATCTTATATTCAAATCAGAGAGAAAAATAATCATAAGCATGCTAAGTTATGGTAAGCTAGATGGGTTTCAGGATCACTTTACTTTGAAGAGTGATATGCATTCAATCATGGCTCATTTACAGAACTGGGCTACAGTGTCTGATATCCCCATTCCGGATGAGCTAGCAAAAGACAAAGGACCTAACACTAACCCTAACCCTAACCCTTTCCGCTTAGAATATACAGATATTATATATTTGAATATAATATCTTATATTCAAATCAGAGAGAAAAATAATCATAAGCATGCTAAGTTATGGTAAGCTAGATGGGGTTCAGGATCACTTCACTTTGAAGAGTGATATGCATTCAATCATGGCTCATTTACAGAACGGGGCTACAGTGTCTGATATCCCCATTCCTGATCAGCGAGCAAAAGACAAAGGCCCTAACCCTAACCCTTTCCGCTTCCAATATACAGATATTATATATTTGAATATATTATCTTATATTCAAATCAGAGAGAAAAATAATCATAAACATGCTAAGTTATGGTAAGCTAGATGGAGTTCAGGATGACTTCAATTTGAAGAGTGATATGCATTCTATCATGGCTCATTTACAGAACTGGGCTACAGTGTCTGATATCCCCATTCCTGATCAGCTAGCAAAAGACAAAGGCCCTAACCCTAACCCTAACCCTAACCCTAACCCTAACCCTTTCCGCTTACAATATACAGATATTATATATTTGAATATATTATCTTATATTCAAATCAGAGAGAAAAATAATCATAAACATGCTAAGTTATGGTACGCTAGATGGAGTTTAGGACGACTTCACTTTGAAGAGTGATATGCATTCAATCATGGCTCATTTACAAAACTGGGCTACAGTGTCTGATATCCCCATTCCTGAACAGCTAGCAAAAGACAAAGGCCCTAACCCTAACCCTAACCCTAGTCCCGAGTCCCTTTTTGGGAAAGGGGGCGGTTTAGAAATGCGAAGAATAAATCCTAATCCTAACCCTAACCCTTTGCTTTTCCAATATACAGATATTATATATTTGAATATATTATCTTATATTCAAATCAGAGAGAAAAATAATCATAAACATGCTAAGTTATGGTAAGCTAGATGGAGTTCAGGATGACTTCGCTTTGAAGAGTGATATGCATTGAATCATGGCTCATTTACAGAACTGGGCTACAGTGTCTGATATCCCCATTCCTGATCAGCTAGCAAAAGACAAAGGCCCTAACCCTAGTCCTAACCCTTTCCGCTTACAATATACAGATATTATATATTTGAATATATTATCTTATATTCAAATCAGAGAGAAAAATAATCATAAGCATGCTAAGTTATGGTAAGCTAGATGGGTTTCAGGATCACTTTACTTTGAAGAGTGATATGCATTCAATCATGGCTCATTTACAGAACTGGGCTACAGTGTCTGATATCCCCATTCCGGATTAGCTAGCAAAAGACAAAGGACCTAACACTAACCCTAACCCTAACCCTTTCCGCTTACAATATACAGATATTATATATTTGAATATATTATCTTATATTCAAATCAGAGAGAAAAATAATCATAAGCATGCTAAGTTATGGTAAGCTAGATGGGGTTCAGGATCACTTCACTTTGAAGAGTGATATGCATTCAATCATGGCTCATTTACAGAACGGGGCTACAGTGTCTGATATCCCCATTCCTGAACAGCTAGCAAAAGACAAAGGCCCTAACCCTAACCCTAACCCTAGTCCCGAGTCCCTTTTTGGGAAAGGGGGCGGTTTAGAAATGCGAAGAATAAATCCTAATCCTAACCCTAACCCTTTCCTTTTCCAATATACAGATATTATATATTTGAATATATTATCTTATATTCAAATCAGAGAGAAAAATAATCATAAACATGCTAAGTTATGGTACGCTAGATGGAGTTCAGGATGACTTCGCTTTGAAGAGTGATATGCATTCAATCATGGCTCATTTACAGAACTGGGCTACAGTGTCTGATATCCCCATTCCTGATCAGCTAGCAAAAGACAAAGGCCCTAACCCTAACCCTAACCCTAACCCTTTCCGCTTACAATATAGAGATATTATATATTTGAATATATTATCTTATATTCAAATCAGAGAGAAAAATAATCATAAACATGCTAAGTTATGGAACGCTAGATGGAGTTCAGGATGACTTCACTTTGAAGAGTGATATGCATTCAATCATGGCTCATTTACAGAACTGGGCTACAGTGTCTGATATCCCCATTCCTGATCAGCTAGCAAAAGACAAAGGCCCTAACCCTAACCCTAACCCTAACCCTAACCCTTTCCGCTTCCAATATACAGATATTATATATTTGAATATATTATCTTATATTCAAATCAGAGAGAAAAATAATCATAAACATGCTAAGTTATGGTACGCTAGATGGAGTTCAGGATGACTTCGCTTTGAAGAGTGATATGCATTCAATCATGGCTCATTTACAGAACTGGGCTACAGTGTCTGATATCCCCATTCCTGATCAGCTAGCAAAAGACAAAGGCCCTAACCCTAACCCTAACCCTAACCCTTTCCGCTTACAATATACAGATATTATATATTTGAATATATTATCTTATATTCAAATCAGAGAGAAAAATAATCATAAACATGCTAAGTTATGGTACGCTAGATGGAGTTCAGGATGACTTCACTTTGAAGAGTGATATGCATTCAATCATGGCTCATTTACAGAACTGGGCTACAGTGTCTGATATCCCCATTCCTGATCAGCTAGCAAAAGACAAAGGCCCTAACCCTAATCCTAACCCTAACCCTAACCCTTTCCGCTTACAATATAGAGATATTATATATTTGAATATATTATCTTATATTCAAATCAGAGAGAAAAATAATCATAAACATGCTAAGTTATGGAACGCTAGATGGAGTTCAGGATGACTTCACTTTGAAGAGTGATATGCATTCAATCATGGCTCATTTACAGAACTGGGCTACAGTGTCTGATATCCCCATTCCTGATCAGCTAGCAAAAGACAAAGGCCCTAACCCTAACCCTAACCCTAACCCTTTCCGCTTCCAATATACAGATATTATATATTTGAATATATTATCTTATATTCAAATCAGAGAGAAAAATAATCATAAACATGCTAAGTTATGGTACGCTAGATGGAGTTCAGGATGACTTCACTTTGAAGAGTGATATGCATTCAATCATGGCTCATTTACAGAACTGGGCTACAGTGTCTGATATCCCCATTCCTGATCAGCTAGCAAAAGACAAAGGCCCTAACCCTAATCCTAACCCTAACCCTAACCCTTTCCGCTTACAATATAGAGATATTATATATTTGAATATATTATCTTATATTCAAATCAGAGAGAAAAATAATCATAAACATGCTAAGTTATGGAACGCTAGATGGAGTTCAGGATGACTTCACTTTGAAGAGTGATATGCATTCAATCATGGCTCATTTACAGAATTGGGCTACAGTGTCTGATATCCCCATTCCTGATCAGCTAGCAAAAGACAAAGGCCCTAACCCTAACCCTAACCCTAACCCTTTCCGCTTCCAATATACAGATATTATATATTTGAATATATTATCTTATATTCAAATCAGAGAGAAAAATAATCATAAACATGCTAAGTTATGGTACGCTAGATGGAGTTCAGGATGACTTCACTTTGAAGAGTGATATGCATTCAATCATGGCTCATTTACAGAACTGGGCTACAGTGTCTGATATCCCCATTCCTGATCAGCTAGCAAAAGACAAAGGCCCTAACCCTAATCCTAACCCTAACCCTAACCCTTTCCGCTTACAATATAGAGATATTATATATTTGAATATATTATCTTATATTCAAATCAGAGAGAAAAATAATCATAAACATGCTAAGTTATGGAACGCTAGATGGAGTTCAGGATGACTTCACTTTGAAGAGTGATATGCATTCAATCATGGCTCATTTACAGAACTGGGCTACAGTGTCTGATATCCCCATTCCTGATCAGCTAGCAAAAGACAAAGGCCCTAACCCTAATCCTAACCCTAAACCTAACCCTTTCCGCTTACAATATACAGATATTATATATTTGAATATATTATCTTATATTCAAATCAGAGAGAAAAATAATCATAAGCATGCTAAGTTATGGTAAGCTAGATGGGTTTCAGGATCACTTTACTTTGAAGAGTGATATGCATTCAATCATGGCTCATTTACAGAACTGGGCTACAGTGTCTGATATCCCCATTCCGGATTAGCTAGCAAAAGACAAAGGACCTAACACTAACCCTAACCCTAACCCTTTCCGCTTACAATATACAGATATTATATATTTGAATATATTATCTTATATTCAAATCAGAGAGAAAAATAATCATAAGCATGCTAAGTTATGGTAAGCTAGATGGGGTTCAGGATCACTTCACTTTGAAGAGTGATATGCATTCAATCATGGCTCATTTACAGAACGGGGCTACAGTGTCTGATATCCCAATTCCTGAACAGCTAGCAAAAGACAAAGGCCCTAACCCTAACCCTAACCCTAGTCCCGAGTCCCTTTTTGGGAAAGGGGGCGGTTTAGAAATGCGAAGAATAAATCCTAATCCTAACCCTAACCCTTTCCTTTTCCAATATACAGATATTATATATTTGAATATATTATCTTATATTCAAATCAGAGAGAAAAATAATCATAAACATGCTAAGTTATGGTACGCTAGATGGAGTTCAGGATGACTTCGCTTTGAAGAGTGATATGCATTCAATCATGGCTCATTTACAGAACTGGGCTACAGTGTCTGATATCCCCATTCCTGATCAGCTAGCAAAAGACAAAGGCCCTAACCCTAACCCTAACCCTAACCCTTTCCGCTTACAATATAGAGATATTATATATTTGAATATATTATCTTATATTCAAATCAGAGAGAAAAATAATCATAAACATGCTAAGTTATGGAACGCTAGATGGAGTTCAGGATGACTTCACTTTGAAGAGTGATATGCATTCAATCATGGCTCATTTACAGAACTGGGCTACAGTGTCTGATATCCCCATTCCTGATCAGCTAGCAAAAGACAAAGGCCCTAACCCTAACCCTAACCCTAACCCTAACCCTTTCCGCTTCCAATATACAGATATTATATATTTGAATATATTATCTTATATTCAAATCAGAGAGAAAAATAATCATAAACATGCTAAGTTATGGTACGCTAGATGGAGTTCAGGATGACTTCGCTTTCAAGAGTGATATGCATTCAATCATGGCTCATTTACAGAACTGGGCTACAGTGTCTGATATCCCCATTCCTGATCAGCTAGCAAAAGACAAAGGCCCTAACCCTAACCCTAACCCTAACCCTTTCCGCTTACAATATACAGATATTATATATTTGAATATATTATCTTATATTCAAATCAGAGAGAAAAATAATCATAAACATGCTAAGTTATGGTACGCTAGATGGAGTTCAGGATGACTTCACTTTGAAGAGTGATATGCATTCAATCATGGCTCATTTACAGAACTGGGCTACAGTGTCTGATATCCCCATTCCTGATCAGCTAGCAAAAGACAAAGGCCCTAACCCTAATCCTAACCCTAACCCTAACCCTTTCCGCTTACAATATAGAGATATTATATATTTGAATATATTATCTTATATTCAAATCAGAGAGAAAAATAATCATAAACATGCTAAGTTATGGAACGCTAGATGGAGTTCAGGATGACTTCACTTTGAAGAGTGATATGCATTCAATCATGGCTCATTTACAGAACTGGGCTACAGTGTCTGATATCCCCATTCCTGATCAGCTAGCAAAAGACAAAGGCCCTAACCCTAACCCTAACCCTAACCCTTTCCGCTTCCAATATACAGATATTATATATTTGAATATATTATCTTATATTCAAATCAGAGAGAAAAATAATCATAAACATGCTAAGTTATGGTACGCTAGATGGAGTTCAGGATGACTTCACTTTGAAGGGTGATATGCATTCAATCATGGCTCTTTTACAGAACTGGGCTACAGTGTCTGATATCGCCATTCCTGATCAGCTAGCAAAAGACAAAGGCCCTAACCCTAACCCTAACCCTAACCCTTTCCGCTTCCAATATACAGATATTATATATTTGAATATATTATCTTATATTCAAATCAGAGAGAAAAATAATCATAAACATGCTAAGTTATGGTACGCTAGATGGAGTTCAGGATGACTTCACTTTGAAGGGTGATATGCATTCAATCATGGCTCTTTTACAGAACTGGGCTACAGTGTCTGATATCCCCATTCCTGATCAGCTAGCAAAAGACAAAGGCCCTAACCCTAACCCTAACCCTAACCCTTTCCGCTTCCAATATACAGATATTATATATTTGAATATATTATCTTATATTCAAATCAGAGAGAAAAATAATCATAAACATGCTAAGTTATGGTACGCTAGATGGAGTTCAGGATGACTTCACTTTGAAGAGTGATATGCATTCAATCATGGCTCATTTACAGAAGTGGGCTACAGTGTCTGATATCCCCATTCCTGATCAGCTAGAAAAAGACAAAGGCCCTAACCCTAACCCTAAACCTAACCCTAACCCTTTCCTTTTCCAATATACAGATATTATATATTTGAATATATTATCTTATATTCAAATCAGAGAGAAAAATAATCATAAACATGCTAAGTTATGGTACGCTAGATGGAGTTCAGGATGACTTCGCTTTGAAGAGTGATATGCATTCAATCATGGCTCATTTACAGAACTGGGCTACAGTGTCTGATATCCCCATTCCTGATCAGCTAGCAAAAGACAAAGGCCCTAACCCTAATCCTAATCCTAACCCTAATCCTAACCCTTTCCGCTTACAATATACAGATATTATATGTTTAAATATATTATCTTATATTCAAATCAGAGAGAAAAATAATCGTAAACATGCTAAGTTATGGTACGCTAGATGGAGTTCAGGATGACTTCACTTTGAAGAGTGATATGCATTCAATCATGGCTCATTTACAGAACTGGGCTACAGTGTCTGATATCCCCATTCCTGATCAGCTAGCAAAAGACAAAGGCCCTAACCCTAACCCTAACCCTAACCCTTTCCGCTTCTAATATACAGATATTATATATTTGAATATATTATCTTATATTCAAATCAGAGAGAAAAATAATCATAAACATACGATGTTATGGTACGCTAGATGGAGTTTAGGATAACTTCACTTTGAAGAGTGATATGCACTCAATCATGGCTCATTTACAAAACTGGGCTACAGTGTCTGATATCCCCATTCCTGATCAGCTAGCAAAAGACAAAGGCCCTAACCCTAACCCTAATCCTAACCCTTTCCGCTTCCAATATACAGATATTATATATTTGAATATATTATCTTATATTCAAATCAGAGAGAAAAATAATCATAAACATGCTAAGTTATGGTACGCTAGATGGAGTTCAGGATGACTTCACTTTGAAGGGTGATATGCATTCAATCATGGCTCTTTTACAGAACTGGGCTACAGTGTCTGATATCCCCATTCCTGATCAGCTAGCAAAAGACAAAGGCCCTAACCCTAACCCTAACCCTAACCCTAACCCTTTCCGCTTCCAATATACAGATATTATATATTTGAATATATTATCTTATATTCAAATCAGAGAGAAAAATAATCATAAACATGCTAAGTTATGGTACGCTAGATGGAGTTCAGGATGACTTCACTTTGAAGGGTGATATGCATTCAATCATGGCTCTTTTACAGAACTGGGCTACAGTGTCTGATATCCCCATTCCTGATCAGCTAGCAAAAGACAAAGGCCCTAACCCTAACCCTAACCCTAACCCTTTCCGCTTCCAATATACAGATATTATATATTTGAATATATTATCTTATATTCAAATCAGAGAGAAAAATAATCATAAACATGCTAAGTTATGGTACGCTAGATGGAGTTCAGGATGACTTCACTTTGAAGAGTGATATGCATTCAATCATGGCTCATTTACAGAACTGGGCTACAGTGTCTGATATCCCCATTCCTGATCAGCTAGAAAAAGACAAAGGCCCTAACCCTAACCCTAAACCTAACCCTAACCCTTTCCTTTTCCAATATACAGATATTATATATTTGAATATATTATCTTATATTCAAATCAGAGAGAAAAATAATCATAAACATGCTAAGTTATGGTACGCTAGATGGAGTTCAGGATGACTTCGCTTTGAAGAGTGATATGCATTCAATCATGGCTCATTTACAGAACTGGGCTACAGTGTCTGATATCCCCATTCCTGATCAGCTAGCAAAAGACAAAGGCCCTAACCCTAACCCTAACCCTAACCCTTTCCGCTTACAATATAGAGATATTATATATTTGAATATATTATCTTATATTCAAATCAGAGAGAAAAATAATCATAAACATGCTAAGTTATGGAACGCTAGATGGAGTTCAGGATGACTTCACTTTGAAGAGTGATATGCATTCAATCATGGCTCATTTACAGAACTGGGCTACAGTGTCTGATATCCCCATTCCTGATCAGCTAGCAAAAGACAAAGGCCCTAACCCTAACCCTAACCCTAACCCTAACCCTTTCCGCTTCCAATATACAGATATTATATATTTGAATATATTATCTTATATTCAAATCAGAGAGAAAAATAATCATAAACATGCTAAGTTATGGTACGCTAGATGGAGTTCAGGATGACTTCGCTTTGAAGAGTGATATGCATTCAATCATGGCTCATTTACAGAACTGGGCTACAGTGTCTGATATCCCCATTCCTGATCAGCTAGCAAAAGACAAAGGCCCTAACCCTAACCCTAACCCTAACCCTTTCCGCTTACAATATACAGATATTATATATTTGAATATATTATCTTATATTCAAATCAGAGAGAAAAATAATGATAAACATGCTAAGTTATGGTACGCTAGATGGAGTTCAGGATGACTTCACTTTGAAGAGTGATATGCATTCAATCATGGCTCATTTACAGAACTGGGCTACAGTGTCTGATATCCCCATTCCTGATCAGCTAGCAAAAGACAAAGGCCCTAACCCTAATCCTAACCCTAACCCTAACCCTTTCCGCTTACAATATAGAGATATTATATATTTGAATATATTATCTTATATTCAAATCAGAGAGAAAAATAATCATAAACATGCTAAGTTATGGAACGCTAGATGGAGTTCAGGATGACTTCACTTTGAAGAGTGATATGCATTCAATCATGGCTCATTTACAGAACTGGGCTACAGTGTCTGATATCCCCATTCCTGATCAGCTAGCAAAAGACAAAGGCCCTAACCCTAACCCTAACCCTAACCCTAACCCTTTCCGCTTCCAATATACAGATATTATATATTTGAATATATTATCTTATATTCAAATCAGAGAGAAAAATAATCATAAACATGCTAAGTTATGGTACGCTAGATGGAGTTCAGGATGACTTCACTTTGAAGGGTGATATGCATTCAATCATGGCTCTTTTACAGAACTGGGCTACAGTGTCTGATATCCCCATTCCTGATCAGCTAGCAAAAGACAAAGGCCCTAACCCTAACCCTAACCCTAACCCTAACCCTTTCCGCTTCCAATATACAGATATTATATATTTGAATATATTATCTTATATTCAAATCAGAGAGAAAAATAATCATAAACATGCTAAGTTATGGTACGCTAGATGGAGTTCAGGATGACTTCACTTTGAAGGGTGATATGCATTCAATCATGGCTCTTTTACAGAACTGGGCTACAGTGTCTGATATCCCCATTCCTGATCAGCTAGCAAAAGACAAAGGCCCTAACCCTAACCCTAACCCTAACCCTTTCCGCTTCCAATATACAGATATTATATATTTGAATATATTATCTTATATTCAAATCAGAGAGAAAAATAATCATAAACATGCTAAGTTATGGTACGCTAGATGGAGTTCAGGATGACTTCGCTTTGAAGAGTGATATGCATTCAATCATGGCTCATTTACAGAACTGGGCTACAGTGTCTGATATCCCCATTCCTGATCAGCTAGCAAAAGACAAAGGCCCTAACCCTAATCCTAATCCTAACCCTAATCCTAACCCTTTCCGCTTACAATATACAGATATTATATGTTTAAATATATTATCTTATATTCAAATCAGAGAGAAAAATAATCGTAAACATGCTAAGTTATGGTACGCTAGATGGAGTTCAGGATGACTTCACTTTGAAGAGTGATATGCATTCAATCATGGCTCATTTACAGAACTGGGCTACAGTGTCTGATATCCCCATTCCTGATCAGCTAGCAAAAGACAAAGGCCCTAACCCTAACCCTAACCCTAACCCTAACCCTTTCCGCTTCTAATATACAGATATTATATATTTGAATATATTATCTTATATTCAAATCAGAGAGAAAAATAATCATAAACATACGAAGTTATGGTACGCTAGATGGAGTTTAGGATGACTTCACTTTGAAGAGTGATATGCACTCAATCATGGCTCATTTACAAAACTGGGCTACAGTGTCTGATATCCCCATTCCTGATCAGCTAGCAAAAGACAAAGGCCCTAACCCTAACCCTAACCCTAACCCTTTCCGCTTCCAATATACAGATATTATATATTTGAATATATTATCTTATATTCAAATCAGAGAGAAAAATAATCATAAACATGCTAAGTTATGGTAAGCTAGATGGAGTTCAGGATGACTTCACTTTGAAGAGTGATATGCATTCTATCATGGCTCATTTACAGAACTGGGCTACAGTGTCTGATATCCCCATTCCTGATCAGCTAGCAAAAGACAAAGGCCCTAACCCTAACCCTAACCCTAACCCTAACCCTTTCCGCTTCCAATATACAGATATTATATATTTGAATATATTATCTTATATTCAAATCAGAGAGAAAAATAATCATAAACATGCTAAGTTATGGTACGCTAGATGGAGTTCAGGATGACTTCACTTTGAAGGGTGATATGCATTCAATCATGGCTCTTTTACAAAACTGGGCTACAGTGTCTGATATCCCCATTCCTGATCAGCTAGCAAAAGACAAAGGCCCTAACCCTAACCCTAACCCTAACCCTTTCCGCTTCCAATATACAGATATTATATATTTGAATATATTATCTTATATTCAAATCAGAGAGAAAAATAATCATAAACATGCTAAGTTATGGTACGCTAGATGGAGTTCAGGATGACTTCACTTTGAAGGGTGATATGCATTCAATCATGGCTCATTTACAGAACGGGGCTACAGTGTCTGATATCCCCATTCCTGAACAGCTAGCAAAAGACAAAGGCCCTAACCCTAACCCTAACCCTAGTCCCTAACCCTTTCCTTTTCCAATATACAGATATTATATATTTGAATATATTATCTTATATTCAAATCAGAGAGAAAAATAATCATAAACATGCTAAGTTATGGTACGCTAGATGGAGTTCAGGATGACTTCGCTTTGAAGAGTGATATGCATTCAATCATGGCTCATTTACAGAACTGGGCTACAGTGTCTGATATCCCCATTCCTGATCAGCTAGCAAAAGACAAAGGCCCTAACCCTAATCCTAATCCTAACCCTAACCCTAACCCTTTCCGCTTACAATATACAGATATTATATGTTTAAATATATTATCTTATATTCAAATCAGAGAGAAAAATAATCGTAAACATGCTAAGTTATGGTACGCTAGATGGAGTTCAGGATGACTTCGCTTTGAAGAGTGATATGCATTCAATCATGGCTCATTTACAGAACTGGGCTACAGTGTCTGATATCCCCATTCCTGATCAGCTAGCAAAAGACAAAGGCCCTAACCCTAACCCTAACCCTAACCCTTTCCGCTTACAATATAGAGATATTATATATTTGAATATATTATCTTATATTCAAATCAGAGAGAAAAATAATCATAAACATGCTAAGTTATGGAACGCTAGATGGAGTTCAGGATGACTTCACTTTGAAGAGTGATATGCATTCAATCATGGCTCATTTACAGAACTGGGCTACAGTGTCTGATATCCCCATTCCTGATCAGCTAGCAAAAGACAAAGGCCCTAACCCTAACCCTAACCCTAACCCTAACCCTTTCCGCTTCCAATATACAGATATTATATATTTGAATATATTATCTTATATTCAAATCAGAGAGAAAAATAATCATAAACATGCTAAGTTATGGTACGCTAGATGGAGTTCAGGATGACTTCGCTTTGAAGAGTGATATGCATTCAATCATGGCTCATTTACAGAACTGGGCTACAGTGTCTGATATCCCCATTCCTGATCAGCTAGCAAAAGACAAAGGCCCTAACCCTAACCCTAACCCTAACCCTTTCCGCTTACAATATACAGATATTATATATTTGAATATATTATCTTATATTCAAATCAGAGAGAAAAATAATCATAAACATGCTAAGTTATGGTACGCTAGATGGAGTTCAGGATGACTTCACTTTGAAGAGTGATATGCATTCAATCATGGCTCATTTACAGAACTGGGCTACAGTGTCTGATATCCCCATTCCTGATCAGCTAGCAAAAGACAAAGGCCCTAACCCTAATCCTAACCCTAACCCTAACCCTTTCCGCTTACAATATAGAGATATTATATATTTGAATATATTATCTTATATTCAAATCAGAGAGAAAAATAATCATAAACATGCTAAGTTATGGAACGCTAGATGGAGTTCAGGATGACTTCACTTTGAAGAGTGATATGCATTCAATCATGGCTCATTTACAGAACTGGGCTACAGTGTCTGATATCCCCATTCCTGATCAGCTAGCAAAAGACAAAGGCCCTAACCCTAACCCTAACCCTAACCCTTTCCGCTTCCAATATACAGATATTATATATTTGAATATATTATCTTATATTCAAATCAGAGAGAAAAATAATCATAAACATGCTAAGTTATGGTACGCTAGATGGAGTTCAGGATGACTTCACTTTGAAGAGTGATATGCATTCAATCATGGCTCATTTACAGAACTGGGCTACAGTGTCTGATATCCCCATTCCTGATCAGCTAGCAAAAGACAAAGGCCCTAACCCTAATCCTAACCCTAACCCTAACCCTTTCCGCTTACAATATAGAGATATTATATATTTGAATATATTATCTTATATTCAAATCAGAGAGAAAAATAATCATAAACATGCTAAGTTATGGAACGCTAGATGGAGTTCAGGATGACTTCACTTTGAAGAGTGATATGCATTCAATCATGGCTCATTTACAGAACTGGGCTACAGTGTCTGATATCCCCATTCCTGATCAGCTAGCAAAAGACAAAGGCCCTAACCCTAATCCTAACCCTAACCCTAACCCTTTCCGCTTACAATATACAGATATTATATATTTGAATATATTATCTTATATTCAAATCAGAGAGAAAAATAATCATAAGCATGCTAAGTTATGGTAAGCTAGATGGGTTTCAGGATCACTTTACTTTGAAGAGTGATATGCATTCAATCATGGCTCATTTACAGAACTGGGCTACAGTGTCTGATATCCCCATTCCGGATTAGCTAGCAAAAGACAAAGGACCTAACACTAACCCTAACCCTAACCCTTTCCGCTTACAATATACAGATATTATATATTTGAATATATTATCTTATATTCAAATCAGAGAGAAAAATAATCATAAGCATGCTAAGTTATGGTAAGCTAGATGGGGTTCAGGATCACTTCACTTTGAAGAGTGATATGCATTCAATCATGGCTCATTTACAGAACGGGGCTACAGTGTCTGATATCCCCATTCCTGAACAGCTAGCAAAAGACAAAGGCCCTAACCCTAACCCTAACCCTAGTCCCGAGTCCCTTTTTGGGAAAGGGGGCGGTTTAGAAATGCGAAGAATAAATCCTAATCCTAACCCTAACCCTTTCCTTTTCCAATATACAGATATTATATATTTGAATATATTATCTTATATTCAAATCAGAGAGAAAAATAATCATAAACATGCTAAGTTATGGTACGCTAGATGGAGTTCAGGATGACTTCGCTTTGAAGAGTGATATGCATTCAATCATGGCTCATTTACAGAACTGGGCTACAGTGTCTGATATCCCCATTCCTGATCAGCTAGCAAAAGACAAAGGCCCTAACCCTAACCCTAACCCTAACCCTTTCCGCTTACAATATAGAGATATTATATATTTGAATATATTATCTTATATTCAAATCAGAGAGAAAAATAATCATAAACATGCTAAGTTATGGAACGCTAGATGGAGTTCAGGATGACTTCACTTTGAAGAGTGATATGCATTCAATCATGGCTCATTTACAGAACTGGGCTACAGTGTCTGATATCCCCATTCCTGATCAGCTAGCAAAAGACAAAGGCCCTAACCCTAACCCTAACCCTAACCCTAACCCTTTCCGCTTCCAATATACAGATATTATATATTTGAATATATTATCTTATATTCAAATCAGAGAGAAAAATAATCATAAACATGCTAAGTTATGGTACGCTAGATGGAGTTTAGGATGACTTCACTTTGAAGAGTGATATGCACTCAATCATGGCTCATTTACAAAACTGGGCTACAGTGTCTGATATCCCCATTCCTGATCAGCTAGCAAAAGACAAAGGCCCTAACCCTAACCCTAACCCTAACCCTTTCCGCTTCCAATATACAGATATTATATATTTGAATGTATTATCTTATATTCAAATCAGAGAGAAAAATAATCATAAACATGCTAAGTTATGGTACGCTAGATGGAGTTCAGGATGACTTCACTTTGAAGAGTGATATGCATTCAATCATGGCTCATTTACAGAACTGGGCTACAGTGTCTGATATCCCCATTCCTGATCAGCGAGCAAAAGACAAAGGCCCTAACCCTAACCCTTTCCGCTTCCAATATCCAGATATTATATATTTGAATATATTATCTTATATTCAAATCAGAGAGAAAAATAATCATAAACATGCTAAGTTATGGTAAGCTAGATGGAGTTCAGGATGACTTCACTTTGAAGAGTGATATGCATTCTATCATGGCTCATTTACAGAACTGGGCTACAGTGTCTGATATCCCCATTCCTGATCAGCTAGCAAAAGACAAAGGACCTAACACTAACCCTAACCCTAACCCTAACCCTTTCCGCTTACAATATACAGATATTATATATTTGAATATATTATCTTATATTCAAATCAGAGAGAAAAATAATCATAAGCATGCTAAGTTATGGTAAACTAGATGGGGTTCAGGATCACTTTACTTTGAAGAGTGATATGCATTCAATCATGGCTCATTTACAGAACTGGGCTACAGTGTCTGATATCCCCATTCCGGATTAGCTAGCAAAAGATAAAGGACCTAACACTAACCCTAACACTAACCCTTTCCGCTTACAATATACAGATATTATATATTTGAATATATTATCTTATATTCAAATCAGAGAGAAAAATAATCATAAGCATGCTAAGTTATGGTAAGCTAGATGGGGTTCAGGATCACTTCACTTTGAAGAGTGATATGCATTCAATCATGGCTCATTTACAGAACGGGGCTACAGTGTCTGATATCCCCATTCCTGAACAGCTAGCAAAAGACAAAGGCCCTAACCCTAACCCTAACCCTAGTCCCGAGTCCCGTTTTGGGAAAGGGGGCGGTTTAGAAATGCGAAGAATAAATCCTAATCCTAACCCTAACCCTTTCCTTTTCCAATATACAGATATTATATATTTGAATATATTATCTTATATTCAAATCAGAGAGAAAAATGATCATAAACATGCTAAGTTATGGTAAGCTAGATGGAGTTCAGGATGACTTCGCTTTGAAGAGTGATATGCATTCAATCATGGCTCATTTACAGAACTTGGCTACAGTGTCTGATATCCCCATTCCTGATCAGCTAGGAAAAGACAAAGGCCCTAACCCTAACCCTAACCCTAACCCTAACCCTTTCCGCTTCCAATATACAGATATTATATATTTGAATATATTATCTTATATTCAAATCAGAGAGAAAAATAATCATATACATGCTAAGTTATGGTACGCTAGATGGAGTTCAGGATGACTTCACTTTGAAGGGTGATATGCATTCAATCATGGCTCTTTTACAGAACTGGGCTACAGTGTCTGATATCCCCATTCCTGATCAGCTAGCAAAAGACAAAGGCCCTAACCCTAACCCTAACCCTAACCCTAACCCTTTCCTTTTCCAATATACAGATATTATATATTTGAATATATTATCTTTTATTCAAATCAGAGAGAAAAATAATCATAAACATGCTAAGTTATGGTACGCTAGATGGAGTTTAGGATGACTTCACTTTGAAGAGTGATATGCATTCAATCATGGCTCATTTACAAAACTGGGCTACAGTGTCTGATATCCCCATTCCTGATCAGCTAGCAAAAGACAAAGGACCTAACACTAACCCTAACCCTAACCCTTTCCGCTTAGAATATACAGATATTATATATTTGAATATAATATCTTATATTCAAATCAGAGAGAAAAATAATCATAAGCATGCTAAGTTATGGTAAGCTAGATGGGGTTCAGGATCACTTCACTTTGAAGAGTGATATGCATTCAATCATGGCTCATTTACAGAACGGGGCTACAGTGTCTGATATCCCCATTCCTGATCAGCGAGCAAAAGACAAAGGCCCTAACCCTAACCCTTTCCGCTTCCAATATACAGATATTATATATTTGAATATATTATCTTATATTCAAATCAGAGAGAAAAATAATCATAAACATGCTAAGTTATGGTAAGCTAGATGGAGTTCAGGATGACTTCACTTTGAAGAGTGATATGCATTCTATCATGGCTCATTTACAGAACTGGGCTACAGTGTCTGATATCCCCATTCCTGATCAGCTAGCAAAAGACAAAGGCCCTAACCCTAACCCTAACCCTTTCCGCTTACAATATACAGATATTATATATTTGAATATATTATCTTATATTCAAATCAGAGAGAAAAATAATCATAAACATGCTAAGTTATGGTACGCTAGATGGAGTTTAGGACGACTTCACTTTGAAGAGTGATATGCATTCAATCATGGCTCATTTACAAAACTGGGCTACAGTGTCTGATATCCCCATTCCTGATCAGCTAGCAAAAGACAAAGGACCTAACACTAACCCTTAACCCTAACCCTAACCCTTTCCGCTTACAATATACAGATATTATATATTTGAATATATTATCTTATATTCAAATCAGAGAGAAAAATAATCATAAGCAAGCTAAGTTATGGTAAACTAGATGGGGTTCAGGATCAGTTTACTTTGAAGAGTGATATGCATTCAATCATGGCTCATTTACAGAACTGGGCTACAGTGTCTGATATCCCCATTCCGGATTAGCTAGCAAAAGATAAAGGACCTAACACTAACCCTAACACTAACCCTTTCCGCTTCCAATATACAGATATTATATATTTGAATATATTATCTTATATTCAAATCAGAGAGAAAAATAATCATAAGCATGCTAATTTATGGTAAGCTAGATGGGGTTCAGGATCACTTCACTTTGAAGAGTGATATGCATTCAATCATGGCTCATTTACAGAACGGGGCTACAGTGTCTGATATCCCCATTCCTGAACAGCTAGCAAAAGACAAAGGCCCTAACCCTAACCCTAACCCTAGTCCCGAGTCCCTTTTTGGGAAAGGGGGCGGTTTAGAAATGCGAAGAATAAATCCTAATCCTAACCCTAACCTTTTCCTTTTCCAATATACAGATATTATATATTTGAATATATTATCTTATATTCAAATCAGAGAGAAAAATAATCATAAACATGCTAAGTTATGGTAAGCTAGATGGAGTTCAGGATGACTTCACTTTGAAGAGTGATATGCATTCTATCATGGCTCATTTACAGAACTGGGCTACAGTGTCTGATATCCCCATTCCTGATCAGCTAGCAAAAGACAAAGGCCCTAACCCTAACCCTAACCCTTTCCGCTTACAATATACAGATATTATATATTTGAATATATTATCTTATATTCAAATCAGAGAGAAAAATAATCATAAACATGCCAAGTTATGGTACGCTAGATGGGGTTTAGGATGACTTCACTTTGAAGAGTGATATGCATTCAATCATGGCTCATTTACAAAACTGGGCTACAGTGTCTGATATCCCCATTCCTGATCAGCTAGCAAAAGACAAAGGCCCTAACCCTAATCCTAATCCTAACCCTAACCCTAACCCTTTCCGCTTACAATATACAGATATTATATGTTTAAATATATTATCTTATATTCAAATCAGAGAGAAAAATAATCGTAAACATGCTAAGTTATGGTACGCTAGATGGAGTTCAGGATGACTTCACTTTGAAGAGTGATATGCATTCAATCATGGCTCATTTACAGAACTGGGCTACAGTGTCTGATATCCCCATTCCTGATCAGCTAGCAAAAGACAAAGGCCCTAACCCTAACCCTAACCCTAACCCTTTCCGCTTCTAATATACAGATATTATATATTTGAATATATTATCTTATATTCAAATCAGAGAGAAAAATAATCATAAACATACGAAGTTATGGTACGCTAGATGGAGTTTAGGATGACTTCACTTTGAAGAGTGATATGCACTCAATCATGGCTCATTTACAAAACTGGGCTACAGTGTCTGATATCCCCATTCCTGATCAGCTAGCAAAAGACAAAGGCCCTAACCCTAACCCTTTCCGCTTCCAATATCCAGATATTATATATTTGAATATATTATCTTATATTCAAATCAGAGAGAAAAATAATCATAAACATGCTAAGTTATGGTAAGCTAGATGGAGTTCAGGATGACTTCACTTTGAAGAGTGATATGCATTCTATCATGGCTCATTTACAGAACTGGGCTACAGTGTCTGATATCCCCATTCCTGATCAGCTAGCAAAAGACAAAGGCCCTAACCCTAACCCTAACCCTTTCCGCTTACAATATACAGATATTATATATTTGAATATATTATCTTATATTCAAATCAGAGAGAAAAATAATCATAAACATGCTAAGTTATGGTACGCTAGATGGAGTTTAGGATGACTTCACTTTGAAGAGTGATATGCATTCAATCATGGCTCATTTACAGAACTGGGCTACAGTGTCTGATATCCCCATTCCTGATCAGCTAGCAAAAGACAAAGGCCCTAACCCTAACCCTAATCCTAACCCTAACCCTTTCCTTTTCCAAAATACAGATATTATATATTTGAATATATTATCTTATATTCAAATCAGAGAGAAAAATAATCATAAACATGCTAAGTTATGGTACGCTAGATGGAGTTCAGGATGACTTCGCTTTGAAGAGTGATATGCATTCAATCATGGCTCATTTACAGAACTGGGCTACAGTGTCTGATATCCCCATTCCTGATCAGCTAGCAAAAGACAAAGGCCCTAACCCTAATCCTAATCCTAACCCTAACCCTAACCCTTTCCGCTTACAATATACAGATATTATATGTTTAAATATATTATCTTATATTCAAATCAGAGAGAAAAATAATCGTAAACATGCTAAGTTATGGTACGCTAGATGGAGTTCAGGATGACTTCACTTTGAAGAGTGATATGCATTCAATCATGGCTCATTTACAGAACTGGGCTACAGTGTCTGATATCCCCATTCCTGATCAGCTAGCAAAAGACAAAGGCCCTAACCCTAACCCTAACCCTAACCCTAACCCTAACCCTTTCCGCTTCTAATATACAGATATTATATATTTGAATATATTATCTCATATTCAAATCAGAGAGAAAAATAATCATAAACATACGAAGTTATGGTACGCTAGATGGAGTTTAGGATGACTACACTTTGAAGAGTGATATGCACTCAATCATGGCTCATTTACAAAACTGGGCTACAGTGTCTGATATCCCCATTCCTGATCAGCTAGCAAAAGACAAAGGCCCTAACCCTAACCCTAACCCTAACCCTTTCCGCTTCCAATATACAGATATTATATATTTGAATGTATTATCTTATATTCAAATCAGAGAGAAAAATAATCATAAACATGCTAAGTTATGGTACGCTAGATGGAGTTCAGGATGACTTCACTTTGAAGAGTGATATGCATTCAATCATGGCTCATTTACAGAACTGGGCTACAGTGTCTGATATCCCCATTCCTGATCAGCGAGCAAAAGACAAAGGCCCTAACCCTAACCCTTTCCGCTTCCAATATCCAGATATTATATATTTGAATATATTATCTTATATTCAAATCAGAGAGAAAAATAATCATAAACATGCTAAGTTATGGTAAGCTAGATGGAGTTCAGGATGACTTCACTTTGAAGAGTGATATGCATTCTATCATGGCTCATTTACAGAACTGGGCTACAGTGTCTGATATCCCCATTCCTGATCAGCTAGCAAAAGACAAAGGCCCTAACCCTAACCCTAACCCTTTCCGCATACAATATTCAGATATTATATGTTTAAATATATTATCTTATATTCAAATCAGAGAGAAAAATAATCATAAACATGCGAAGTTATGGTACGCTAGATGGAGTTCAGGATGACTTCACTTTGAAGAGTGATATGCATTCAATCATGGCTCATTTACAGAACTGGGCTACAGTGTCTGATATCCCCATTCCTGATCAGCTAGCAAAAGACAAAGGCCCTAACCCTAACCCTAACCCTAACCCTAACCCTTTCCGCTTACAATATACAGATATTATATATTTGAATATATTATCTTATATTCAAATCAGAGAGAAAAATAATCATAAACATGCTAAGTTATGGTACGCTAGATGGAGTTTAGGACGACTTCACTTTGAAGAGTGATATGCATTCAATCATGGCTAATTTACAAAACTGGCCTACAGTGTCTGATATCCCCATTCCTGATCAGCTAGCAAAAGACAAAGGACCTAACACTAACCCTAACCCTAACCCTTTCCGCTTACAATATACAGATATTATATATTTGAATATATTATCTTATATTCAAATCAGAGAGAAAAATAATCATAAGCATGCTAAGTTATGGTAAGCTAGATGGGGTTCAGGATCACTTTACTTTGAAGAGTGATATGCATTCAATCATGGCTCATTTACAGAACTGGGCTACAGTGTCTGATATCCCCATTCCGGATTAGCTAGCAAAAGATAAAGGACCTAACACTAACCCTAACCCTAACCCTTTCCGCTTACAATATACAGATATTATATATTTGAATATATTATCTTATATTCAAATCAGAGAGAAAAATAATCATAAGCATGCTAAGTTATGGTAAGCTAGATGGGGTTCAGGATCACTTCACTTTGAAGAGTGATATGCATTCAATCATGGCTCATTTACAGAACGGGGCTACAGTGTCTGATATCCCCATTCCTGAACAGCTAGCAAAAGACAAAGGCCCTAACCCTAACCCTAACCCTAGTCCCGAGTCCCTTTTTGGGAAAGGGGGCGGTTTAGAAATGCGAAGAATAAATCCTAATCCTAACCCTAACCCTTTCCTTTTCCAATATACAGATATTATATATTTGAATATATTATCTTATATTCAAATCAGAGAGAAAAATAATCATAAACATGCTAAGTTATGGTACGCTAGATGGAGTTCAGGATGACTTCACTTTGAAGAGTGATATGCATTCAATCATGGCTCATTTACAGAACTGGGCTACAGTGTCTGATATCCCCATTCCTGATCAGCTAGCAAAAGACAAAGGCCCTAACCCTAACCCTAACCCTAACCCTAACCCTTTCCGCTTCCAATATACAGATATTATATATTTGAATATATTATCTTATATTCAAATCAGAGAGAAAAATAATCATAAACATGCTAAGTTATGGTACGCTAGATGGAGTTCAGGATGACTTCACTTTGAAGGGTGATATGCATTCAATCATGGCTCTTTTACAGAACTGGGCTACAGTGTCTGATATCCCCATTCCTGATCAGCTAGCAAAAGACAAAGGCCCTAACCCTAACCCTAACCCTAACCCTAACCCTTTCCGCTTCCAATATACAGATATTATATATTTGAATATATTATCTTATATTCAAATCAGAGAGAAAAATAATCATAAACATGCTAAGTTATGGTACGCTAGATGGAGTTCAGGATGACTTCACTTTGAAGGGTGATATGCATTCAATCATGGCTCTTTTACAGAACTGGGCTACAGTGTCTGATATCCCCATTCCTGATCAGCTAGCAAAAGACAAAGGCCCTAACCCTAACCCTAACCCTTTCCGCTTCCAATATACAGATATTATATATTTGAATATATTATCTTATATTCAAATCAGAGAGAAAAATAATCATAAACATGCTAAGTTATGGTACGCTAGATGGAGTTCAGGATGACTTCACTTTGAAGAGTGATATGCATTCTATCATGGCTCATTTACAGAACTGGGCTACAGTGTCTGATATCCCCATTCCTGATCAGCGAGCAAAAGACAAAGGCCCTAACCCTAACCCTTTCCGCTTCCAATATCCAGATATTATATATTTGAATATATTATCTTATATTCAAATCAGAGAGAAAAATAATCATAAACATGCTAAGTTATGGTAAGCTAGATGGAGTTCAGGATGACTTCACTTTGAAGAGTGATATGCATTCTATCATGGCTCATTTACAGAACTGGGCTACAGTGTCTGATATCCCCATTCCTGATCAGCTAGCAAAAGACAAAGGCCCTAACCCTAACCCTAACCCTTTCCGCTTCCAATATCCAGATATTATATATTTGAATATATTATCTTATATTCAAATCAGAGAGAAAAATAATCATAAGCATGCTAAGTTATGGTAAGCTAGATGGGTTTCAGGATCACTTTACTTTGAAGAGTGATATGCATTCAATCATGGCTCATTTACAGAACTGGGCTACAGTGTCTGATATCCCCATTCCTGATCAGCTAGCAAAAGACAAAGGACCTAACACTAACCCTAACCCTAACCCTAACCCTTTCCGCTTACAATATACAGATATTATATATTTGAATATATTATCTTATATTCAAATCAGAGAGAAAAATAATCATAAGCATGCTAAGTTATGGTAAGCTAGATGGGTTTCAGGATCACTTTACTTTGAAGAGTGATATGCATTCAATCATGGCTCATTTACAGAACTGGGCTACAGTGTCTGATATCCCCATTCCGGATTAGCTAGCAAAAGACAAAGGACCTAACACTAACCCTAACCCTAACCCTTTCCGCTTAGAATATACAGATATTATATATTTGAATATAATATCTTATATTCAAATCAGAGAGAAAAATAATCATAAGCATGCTAAGTTATGGTAAGCAAATGGGGTTCAGGATCACTTCACTTTGAAGAGTGATATGCATTCAATCATGGCTCATTTACAGAACGGGGCTACAGTGTCTGATATCCCCATTCCTGATCAACTAGCAAAAGACAAAGGCCCTAACCCTAACCCTTTCCGCTTCCAATATACAGATATTATATATTTGAATATATTATCTTATATTCAAATCAGAGAGAAAAATAATCATAAACATGCTAAGTTATGGTACGCTAGATGGAGTTCAGGATGACTTCACTTTGAAGAGTGATATGCATTCAATCATGGCTCATTTACAGAACTGGGCTACAGTGTCTGATATCCCCATTCCTGATCAGCTAGCAAAAGACAAAGGCCCTAACCCTAACCCTAACCCTAACCCTAACCCTTTCCGCTTCCAATATACAGATATTATATATTTGAATATATTATCTTATATTCAAATCAGAGAGAAAAATAATCATAAACATGCTAAGTTATGGTACGCTAGATGGAGTTCAGGATGACTTCACTTTGAAGGGTGATATGCATTCAATCATGGCTCTTTTACAGAACTGGGCTACAGTGTCTGATATCCCCATTCCTGATCATCTAGCAAAAGACAAAGGCCCTAACCCTAACCCTAACCCTAACCCTAACCCTTTCCGCTTCCAATATACAGATATTATATATTTGAATATATTATCTTATATTCAAATCAGAGAGAAAAATAATCATAAACATGCTAAGTTATGGTACGCTAGATGGAGTTCAGGATGACTTCACTTTGAAGGGTGATATGCATTCAATCATGGCTCTTTTACAGAACTGGGCTACAGTGTCTGATATCCCCATTCCTGATCAGCTAGCAAAAGACAAAGGCCCTAACCCTAACCCTAACCCTAACCCTTTCCGCTTCCAATATACAGATATTATATATTTGAATATATTATCTTATATTCAAATCAGAGAGAAAAATAATCATAAACATGCTAAGTTATGGTACGCTAGATGGAGTTCAGGATGACTTCACTTTGAAGAGTGATATGCATTCTATCATGGCTCATTTACAGAACTGGGCTACAGTGTCTGATATCCCCATTCCTGATCAGCTAGCAAAAGACAAAGGCCCTAACCCTAACCCTAACCCTAACCCTAACCCTTTCCGCTTACAATATACAGATATTATATATTTGAATATATTATCTTATATTCAAATCAGAGAGAAAAATAATCATAAACATGCTAAGTTATGGTACGCTAGATGGAGTTCAGGATGACTTCACTTTGAAGAGTGATATGCATTCAATCATGGCTCATTTACAGAACTGGGCTACAGTGTCTGATATCCCCATTCCTGATCAGCGAGCAAAAGACAAAGGCCCTAACCCTAACCCTTTCCGCTTCCAATATCCAGATATTATATATTTGAATATATTATCTTATATTCAAATCAGAGAGAAAAATAATCATAAACATGCTAAGTTATGGTAAGCTAGATGGAGTTCAGGATGACTTCACTTTGAAGAGTGATATGCATTCTATCATGGCTCATTTACAGAACTGGGCTACAGTGTCTGATATCCCCATTCCTGATCAGCTAGCAAAAGACAAAGGCCCTAACCCTAACCCTAACCCTTTCCGCTTCCAATATCCAGATATTATATATTTGAATATATTATCTTATATTCAAATCAGAGAGAAAAATAATCATAAGCATGCTAAGTTATGGTAAGCTAGATGGGTTTCAGGATCACTTTACTTTGAAGAGTGATATGCATTCAATCATGGCTCATTTACAGAACTGGGCTACAGTGTCTGATATCCCCATTCCTGATCAGCTAGCAAAAGACAAAGGACCTAACACTAACCCTAACCCTAACCCTAACCCTTTCCGCTTCCAATATCCAGATATTATATATTTGAATATATTATCTTATATTCAAATCAGAGAGAAAAATAATCATAAGCATGCTAAGTTATGGTAAGCTAGATGGGTTTCAGGATCACTTTACTTTGAAGAGTGATATGCATTCAATCATGGCTCATTTACAGAACTGGGCTACAGTGTCTGATATCCCCATTCCGGATTAGCTAGCAAAAGACAAAGGACCTAACACTAACCCTAACCCTAACCCTTTCCGCTTAGAATATACAGATATTATATATTTGAATATAATATCTTATATTCAAATCAGAGAGAAAAATAATCATAAGCATGCTAAGTTATGGTAAGCAAATGGGGTTCAGGATCACTTCACTTTGAAGAGTGATATGCATTCAATCATGGCTCATTTACAGAACGGGGCTACAGTGTCTGATATCCCCATTCCTGATCAGCGAGCAAAAGACAAAGGCCCTAACCCTAACCCTTTCCGCTTCCAATATACAGATATTATATATTTGAATATATTATCTTATATTCAAATCAGAGAGAAAAATAATCATAAACATGCTAAGTTATGGTAAGCTAGATGGGTTTCAGGATCACTTTACTTTGAAGAGTGATATGCATTCAGTCATGGCTCATTTACAGAACTGGGCTACAGTGTCTGATATCCCCATTCCGGATTAGCTAGCAAAAGACAAAGGACCTAACACTAACCCTAACCCTAACCCTTTCCACTTAGAATATACAGATATTATATATTTGAATATAATATCTTATATTCAAATCAGAGAGAAAAATAATCATAAGCATGCTAAGTTATGGTAAGCAAATGGGGTTCAGGATCACTTCACTTTGAAGAGTGATATGCATTCAATCATGGCTCATTTACAGAACGAGGCTACAGTGTCTGATATCCCCATTCCTGATCAGCGAGCAAAAGACAAAGGCCCTAACCCTAACCCTTTCCGCTTCCAATATCCAGATATTATATATTTGAATATATTATCTTATATTCAAATCAGAGAGAAAAATAATCATAAACATGCTAAGTTATGGTAAGCTAGATGGAGTTCAGGATGACTTCACTTTGAAGAGTGATATGCATTCTATCATGGCTCATTTACAGAACTGGGCTACAGTGTCTGATATCCCCATTCCTGATCAGCTAGCAAAAGACAAAGGCCCTAACCCTAACCCTAAACCTAACCCTAACCCTTTCCGCTTCCAATATACAGATATTATATATTTGAATATATTATCTTATATTCAAATCAGAGAGAAAAATAATCATAAACATGCTAAGTTATGGTACGCTAGATGGAGTTCAGGATGACTTCACTTTGAAGAGTGATATGCATTCAATCATGGCTCATTTACAGAACTGGGCTACAGTGTCTGATATCCCCATTCCTGATCAGCTAGAAAAAGACAAAGGCCCTAACCCTAACCCTAAACCTAACCCTAACCCTTTCCTTTTCCAATATACAGATATTATATATTTGAATATATTATCTTATATTCAAATCAGAGAGAAAAATAATCATAAACATGCTAAGTTATGGTACGCTAGATGGAGTTCAGGATGACTTCGCTTTGAAGAGTGATATGCATTCAATCATGGCTCATTTACAGAACTGGGCTACAGTGTCTGATATCCCCATTCCTGATCAGCTAGCAAAAGACAAAGGACCTAACCCTAATCCTAATCCTAACCCTAACCCTAACCCTTTCCGCTTACAATATACAGATATTATATGTTTAAATATATTATCTTATATTCAAATCAGAGAGAAAAATAATCGTAAACATGCTAAGTTATGGTACGCTAGATGGAGTTCAGGATGACTTCACTTTGAAGAGTGATATGCATTCAATCATGGCTCATTTACAGAACTGGGCTACAGTGTCTGATATCCCCATTCCTGATCAGCTAGCAAAAGACAAAGGACCTAACCCTAATCCTAATCCTAACCCTAACCCTAACCCTTTCCGCTTACAATATACAGATATTATATGTTTAAATATATTATCTTATATTCAAATCAGAGAGAAAAATAATCGTAAACATGCTAAGTTATGGTACGCTAGATGGAGTTCAGGATGACTTCACTTTGAAGAGTGATATGCATTCAATCATGGCTCATTTACAGAACTGGGCTACAGTGTCTGATATCCCCATTCCTGATCAGCTAGAATAAGACAAAGGCCCTAACCCTAACCCTAAACCTAACCCTAACCCTTTCCTTTTCCAATATACAGATATTATATATTTGAATATATTATCTTATATTCAAATCAGAGAGAAAAATAATCGTAAACATGCTAAGTTATGGTACGCTAGATGGAGTTCAGGATGACTTCACTTTGAAGAGTGATATGCATTCTATCATGGCTCATTTACAGAACTGGGCTACAGTGTCTGATATCCCCATTCCTGATCAGCTAGCAAAAGACAAAGGCCCTAACCCTAACCCTAACCCTAACCCTAACCCTTTCCGCTTACAATATACAGATATTATATATTTGAATATATTATCTTATATTCAAATCAGAGAGAAAAATAATCATAAACATGCTAAGTTATGGTACGCTAGATGGAGTTCAGGATGACTTCACTTTGAAGAGTGATATGCATTCAATCATGGCTCATTTACAGAACTGGGCTACAGTGTCTGATATCCCCATTCCTGATCAGCGAGCAAAAGACAAAGGCCCTAACCCTAACCCTTTCCGCTTCCAATATCCAGATATTATATATTTGAATATATTATCTTATATTCAAATCAGAGAGAAAAATAATCATAAACATGCTAAGTTATGGTAAGCTAGATGGAGTTCAGGATGACTTCACTTTGAAGAGTGATATGCATTCTATCATGGCTCATTTACAGAACTGGGCTACAGTGTCTGATATCCCCATTCCTGATCAGCTAGCAAAAGACAAAGGCCCTAACCCTAACCCTAACCCTTTCCGCTTCCAATATCCAGATATTATATATTTGAATATATTATCTTATATTCAAATCAGAGAGAAAAATAATCATAAGCATGCTAAGTTATGGTAAGCTAGATGGGTTTCAGGATCACTTTACTTTGAAGAGTGATATGCATTCAATCATGGCTCATTTACAGAACTGGGCTACAGTGTCTGATATCCCCATTCCTGATCAGCTAGCAAAAGACAAAGGACCTAACACTAACCCTAACCCTAACCCTAACCCTTTCCGCTTACAATATACAGATATTATATATTTGAATATATTATCTTATATTCAAATCAGAGAGAAAAATAATCATAAGCATGCTAAGTTATGGTAAGCTAGATGGGTTTCAGGATCACTTTACTTTGAAGAGTGATATGCATTCAATCATGGCTCATTTACAGAACTGGGCTACAGTGTCTGATATCCCCATTCCGGATTAGCTAGCAAAAGACAAAGGACCTAACACTAACCCTAACCCTAACCCTTTCCGCTTAGAATATACAGATATTATATATTTGAATATAATATCTTATATTCAAATCAGAGAGAAAAATAATCATAAGCATGCTAAGTTATGGTAAGCAAATGGGGTTCAGGATCACTTCACTTTGAAGAGTGATATGCATTCAATCATGGCTCATTTACAGAACGGGGCTACAGTGTCTGATATCCCCATTCCTGATCAGCGAGCAAAAGACAAAGGCCCTAACCCTAACCCTTTCCGCTTCCAATATACAGATATTATATATTTGAATATATTATCTTATATTCAAATCAGAGAGAAAAATAATCATAAACATGCTAAGTTATGGTAAGCTAGATGGGTTTCAGGATCACTTTACTTTGAAGAGTGATATGCATTCAGTCATGGCTCATTTACAGAACTGGGCTACAGTGTCTGATATCCCCATTCCGGATTAGCTAGCAAAAGACAAAGGACCTAACACTAACCCTAACCCTAACCCTTTCCACTTAGAATATACAGATATTATATATTTGAATATAATATCTTATATTCAAATCAGAGAGAAAAATAATCATAAGCATGCTAAGTTATGGTAAGCAAATGGGGTTCAGGATCACTTCACTTTGAAGAGTGATATGCATTCAATCATGGCTCATTTACAGAACGGGGCTACAGTGTCTGATATCCCCATTCCTGATCAGCGAGCAAAAGACAAAGGCCCTAACCCTAACCCTTTCCGCTTCCAATATCCAGATATTATATATTTGAATATATTATCTTATATTCAAATCAGAGAGAAAAATAATCATAAACATGCTAAGTTATGGTAAGCTAGATGGAGTTCAGGATGACTTCACTTTGAAGAGTGATATGCATTCTATCATGGCTCATTTACAGAACTGGGCTACAGTGTCTGATATCCCCATTCCTGATCAGCTAGCAAAAGACAAAGGCCCTAACCCTAACCCTAAACCTAACCCTAACCCTTTCCGCTTCCAATATACAGATATTATATATTTGAATATATTATCTTATATTCAAATCAGAGAGAAAAATAATCATAAACATGCTAAGTTATGGTACGCTAGATGGAGTTCAGGATGACTTCACTTTGAAGAGTGATATGCATTCAATCATGGCTCATTTACAGAACTGGGCTACAGTGTCTGATATCCCCATTCCTGATCAGCTAGAAAAAGACAAAGGCCCTAACCCTAACCCTAAACCTAACCCTAACCCTTTCCTTTTCCAATATACAGATATTATATATTTGAATATATTATCTTATATTCAAATCAGAGAGAAAAATAATCATAAACATGCTAAGTTATGGTACGCTAGATGGAGTTCAGGATGACTTCGCTTTGAAGAGTGATATGCATTCAATCATGGCTCATTTACAGAACTGGGCTACAGTGTCTGATATCCCCATTCCTGATCAGCTAGCAAAAGACAAAGGACCTAACCCTAATCCTAATCCTAACCCTAACCCTAACCCTTTCCGCTTACAATATACAGATATTATATGTTTAAATATATTATCTTATATTCAAATCAGAGAGAAAAATAATCGTAAACATGCTAAGTTATGGTACGCTAGATGGAGTTCAGGATGACTTCACTTTGAAGAGTGATATGCATTCAATCATGGCTCATTTACAGAACTGGGCTACAGTGTCTGATATCCCCATTCCTGATCAGCTAGAATAAGACAAAGGCCCTAACCCTAACCCTAAACCTAACCCTAACCCTTTCCTTTTCCAATATACAGATATTATATATTTGAATATATTATCTTATATTCAAATCAGAGAGAAAAATAATCATAAACATGCTAAGTTATGGTACGCTAGATGGAGTTCAGGATGACTTCGCTTTGAAGAGTGATATGCATTCAATCATGGCTCATTTACAGAACTGGGCTACAGTGTCTGATATCCCCATTCCTGATCAGCTAGCAAAAGACAAAGGCCCTAACCCTAATCCTAATCCTAACCCTAATCCTAACCCTTTCCGCTTACAATATACAGATATTATATGTTTAAATATATTATCTTATATTCAAATCAGAGAGAAAAATAATCGTAAACATGCTAAGTTATGGTACGCTAGATGGAGTTCAGGATGACTTCACTTTGAAGAGTGATATGCATTCAATCATGGCTCATTTACAGAACTGGGCTACAGTGTCTGATATCCCCATTCCTGATCAGCTAGCAAAAGACAAAGGCCCTAACCCTAACCCTAACCCTAACCCTAACCCTAACCCTTTCCGCTTCTAATATACAGATATTATATATTTGAATATATTATCTTATATTCAAATCAGAGAGAAAAATAATCATAAACATACGAAGTTATGGTACGCTAGATGGAGTTTAGGATGACTTCACTTTGAAGAGTGATATGTACTCAATCATGGCTCATTTACAAAACTGGGCTACAGTGTCTGATATCCCCATTCCTGATCAGCTAGCAAAAGACAAAGGCCCTAACCCTAACCCTAACCCTAACCCTTTCCGCTTCCAATATACAGATATTATATATTTGAATGTATTATCTTATATTCAAATCAGAGAGAAAAATAATCATAAACATGCTAAGTTATGGTACGCTAGATGGAGTTCAGGATGACTTCACTTTGAAGAGTGATATGCATTCAATCATGGCTCATTTACAGAACTGGGCTACAGTGTCTGATATCCCCATTCCTGATCAGCTAGCAAAAGACAAAGGCCCTAACCCTAACCCTAACCCTTTCCGCTTCCAATATCCAGATATTATATATTTGAATATATTATCTTATATTCAAATCAGAGAGAAAAATAATCATAAGCATGCTAAGTTATGGTAAGCTAGATGGGTTTCAGGATCACTTTACTTTGAAGAGTGATATGCATTCAGTCATGGCTCATTTACAGAACTGGGCTACAGTGTCTGATATCCCCATTCCGGATTAGCTAGCAAAAGACAAAGGACCTAACACTAACCCTAACCCTAACCCTTTCCACTTAGAATATACAGATATTATATATTTGAATATAATATCTTATATTCAAATCAGAGAGAAAAATAATCATAAGCATGCTAAGTTATGGTAAGCAAATGGGGTTCAGGATCACTTCACTTTGAAGAGTGATATGCATTCAATCATGGCTCATTTACAGAACGGGGCTACAGTGTCTGATATCCCCATTCCTGATCAGCGAGCAAAAGACAAAGGCCCTAACCCTAACCCTTTCCGCTTCCAATATCCAGATATTATATATTTGAATATATTATCTTATATTCAAATCAGAGAGAAAAATAATCATAAACATGCTAAGTTATGGTAAGCTAGATGGAGTTCAGGATGACTTCACTTTGAAGAGTGATATGCATTCTATCATGGCTCATTTACAGAACTGGGCTACAGTGTCTGATATCCCCATTCCTGATCAGCTAGCAAAAGACAAAGGCTCTAACCCTAACCCTAAACCTAACCCTAACCCTTTCCGCTTCCAATATACAGATATTATATATTTGAATATATTATCTTATATTCAAATCAGAGAGAAAAATAATCATAAACATGCTAAGTTATGGTACGCTAGATGGAGTTCAGGATGACTTTGCTTTGAAGAGTGATATGCATTCAATCATGGCTCATTTACAGAACTGGGCTACAGTGTCTGATATCCCCATTCCTGATCAGCTAGCAAAAGACAAAGGACCTAACCCTAATCCTAATCCTAACCCTAACCCTAACCCTTTCCGCTTACAATATACAGATATTATATGTTTAAATATATTATCTTATATTCAAATCAGAGAGAAAAATAATCATAAACATGCTAAGTTATGGTACGCTAGATGGAGTTCAGGATGACTTCACTTTGAAGAGTGATGTGCATTCAATCATGGCTCATTTACAGAATTGGGCGACAGTGTCTGATATCCCCATTCCTGATCAGCTAGCAAAAGACAAAGGCCCTAACCCTAACCCTAACCCTTTCCGCTTCCAATATCCAGATATTATATATTTGAATATATTATCTTATATTCAAATCAGAGAGAAAAATAATCATAAACATGCTAAGTTATGGTACGCTAGATGGGGTTTAGGATGACTTCACTTTGAAGAGTGATATGCATTCAATCATGGCTCATTTACAAAACTGGGCTACAGTGTCTGATATCCCCATTCCTGATCAGCTAGCAAAAGACAAAGGACCTAACACTAACCCTAACCCTAACCCTAACCCTAACCCTTTCCGCTTACAATATACAGATATTATATGTTTAAATATATTATCTTATATTCAAATCAGAGAGAAAAATAATCATAAACATGCTAAGTTATGGTACGCTAGATGGGTTTCAGGATCACTTTACTTTGAAGAGTGATATGCATTCAGTCATGGCTCATTTACAGAACTGGGCTACAGTGTCTGATATCCCCATTCCTGATCAGCGAGCAAAAGACAAAGGCCCTAACCCTAACCCTAACCCTAACCCTAACCCTTTCCGCTTCTAATATACAGATATTATATATTTGAATATATTATCTTATATTCAAATCAGAGAGAAAAATAATCATAAACATACGAAGTTATGGTACGCTAGATGGAGTTTAGGATGACTTCACTTTGAAGAGTGATATGCACTCAATCATGGCTCATTTACAAAACTGGGCTACAGTGTCTGATATCCCCATTCCTGATCAGCTAGCAAAAGACAAAGGCCCTAACCCTAACCCTAACCCTAACCCTTTCCGCTTCCAATATACAGATATTATATATTTGAATATATTATCTTATATTCAAATCAGAGAGAAAAATAATCATAAACATGCTAAGTTATGGTACGCTAGATGGAGTTCAGGATGACTTCACTTTGAAGGGTGATATGCATTCAATCATGGCTCTTTTACAGAACTGGGCTACAGTGTCTGATATCCCCATTCCTGATCAGCTAGCAAAAGACAAAGGCCCTAACCCTAACCCTAACCCTAACCCTAACCCTTTCCGCTTCCAATATACAGATATTATATATTTGAATATATTATCTTATATTCAAATCAGAGAGAAAAATAATCATAAACATGCTAAGTTATGGTACGCTAGATGGAGTTCAGGATGACTTCACTTTGAAGGGTGATATGCATTCAATCATGGCTCTTTTACAGAACTGGGCTACAGTGTCTGATATCCCCATTCCTGATCAGCTAGCAAAAGACAAAGGCCCTAACCCTAACCCTAACCCTAACCCTTTCCGCTTCCAATATACAGATATTATATATTTGAATATATTATCTTATATTCAAATCAGAGAGAAAAATAATCATAAACATGCTAAGTTATGGTACGCTAGATGGAGTTCAGGATGACTTCACTTTGAAGAGTGATATGCATTCAATCATGGCTCATTTACAGAACTGGGCTACAGTGTCTGATATCCCCATTCCTGATCAGCTAGAAAAAGACAAAGGCCCTAACCCTAACCCTAAACCTAACCCTAACCCTTTCCTTTTCCAATATACAGATATTATATATTTGAATATATTATCTTATATTCAAATCAGAGAGAAAAATAATCATAAACATGCTAAGTTATGGTACGCTAGATGGAGTTCAGGATGACTTCGCTTTGAAGAGTGATATGCATTCAATCATGGCTCATTTACAGAACTGGGCTACAGTGTCTGATATCCCCATTCCTGATCAGCTAGCAAAAGACAAAGGCCCTAACCCTAATCCTAATCCTAACCCTAATCCTAACCCTTTCCGCTTACAATATACAGATATTATATGTTTAAATATATTATCTTATATTCAAATCAGAGAGAAAAATAATCGTAAACATGCTAAGTTATGGTACGCTAGATGGAGTTCAGGATGACTTCACTTTGAAGAGTGATATGCATTCAATCATGGCTCATTTACAGAACTGGGCTACAGTGTCTGATATCCCCATTCCTGATCAGCTAGCAAAAGACAAAGGCCCTAACCCTAACCCTAACCCTAACCCTAACCCTTTCCGCTTCTAATATACAGATATTATATATTTGAATATATTATCTTATATTCAAATCAGAGAGAAAAATAATCATAAACATGCTAAGTTATGGTACGCTAGATGGAGTTCAGGATGACTTCACTTTGAAGAGTGATATGCATTCAATCATGGCTCATTTACAGAACTGGGCTACAGTGTCTGATATCCCCATTCCTGATCAGCTAGAAAAAGACAAAGGCCCTAACCCTAACCCTAAACCTAACCCTAACCCTTTCCTTTTCCAATATACAGATATTATATATTTGAATATATTATCTTATATTCAAATCAGAGAGAAAAATAATCATAAACATGCTAAGTTATGGTACGCTAGATGGAGTTCAGGATGACTTCGCTTTGAAGAGTGATATGCATTCAATCATGGCTCATTTACAGAACTGGGCTACAGTGTCTGATATCCCCATTCCTGATCAGCTAGCAAAAGACAAAGGCCCTAACCCTAATCCTAATCCTAACCCTAATCCTAACCCTTTCCGCTTACAATATACAGATATTATATGTTTAAATATATTATCTTATATTCAAATCAGAGAGAAAAATAATCGTAAACATGCTAAGTTATGGTACGCTAGATGGAGTTCAGGATGACTTCACTTTGAAGAGTGATATGCATTCAATCATGGCTCATTTACAGAACTGGGCTACAGTGTCTGATATCCCCATTCCTGATCAGCTAGCAAAAGACAAAGGCCCTAACCCTAACCCTAACCCTAACCCTAACCCTTTCCGCTTCTAATATACAGATATTATATATTTGAATATATTATCTTATATTCAAATCAGAGAGAAAAATAATCATAAACATGCTAAGTTATGGTACGCTAGATGGAGTTCAGGATGACTTCACTTTGAAGAGTGATATGCATTCAATCATGGCTCATTTACAGAACTGGGCTACAGTGTCTGATATCCCCATTCCTGATCAGCTAGAAAAAGACAAAGGCCCTAACCCTAACCCTAAACCTAACCCTAACCCTTTCCTTTTCCAATATACAGATATTATATATTTGAATATATTATCTTATATTCAAATCAGAGAGAAAAATAATCATAAACATGCTAAGTTATGGTACGCTAGATGGAGTTCAGGATGACTTCGCTTTGAAGAGTGATATGCATTCAATCATGGCTCATTTACAGAACTGGGCTACAGTGTCTGATATCCCCATTCCTGATCAGCTAGCAAAAGACAAAGGCCCTAACCCTAATCCTAATCCTAACCCTAATCCTAACCCTTTCCGCTTACAATATACAGATATTATATGTTTAAATATATTATCTTATATTCAAATCAGAGAGAAAAATAATCGTAAACATGCTAAGTTATGGTACGCTAGATGGAGTTCAGGATGACTTCACTTTGAAGAGTGATATGCATTCAATCATGGCTCATTTACAGAACTGGGCTACAGTGTCTGATATCCCCATTCCTGATCAGCTAGCAAAAGACAAAGGCCCTAACCCTAACCCTAACCCTAACCCTAACCCTTTCCGCTTCTAATATACAGATATTATATATTTGAATATATTATCTTATATTCAAATCAGAGAGAAAAATAATCATAAACATACGAAGTTATGGTACGCTAGATGGAGTTTAGGATGACTTCACTTTGAAGAGTGATATGTACTCAATCATGGCTCATTTACAAAACTGGGCTACAGTGTCTGATATCCCCATTCCTGATCAGCTAGCAAAAGACAAAGGCCCTAACCCTAACCCTAACCCTAACCCTTTCCGCTTCCAATATACAGATATTATATATTTGAATGTATTATCTTATATTCAAATCAGAGAGAAAAATAATCATAAACATGCTAAGTTATGGTACGCTAGATGGAGTTCAGGATGACTTCACTTTGAAGAGTGATATGCATTCAATCATGGCTCATTTACAGAACTGGGCTACAGTGTCTGATATCCCCATTCCTGATCAGCGAGCAAAAGACAAAGGCCCTAACCCTAACCCTTTCCGCTTCCAATATCCAGATATTATATATTTGAATATATTATCTTATATTCAAATCAGAGAGAAAAATAATCATAAACATGCTAAGTTATGGTAAGCTAGATGGAGTTCAGGATGACTTCACTTTGAAGAGTGATATGCATTCTATCATGGCTCATTTACAGAACTGGGCTACAGTGTCTGATATCCCCATTCCTGATCAGCTAGCAAAAGACAAAGGCCCTAACCCTAACCCTAACCCTAACCCTAACCCTTTCCGCTTCCAATATACAGATATTATATATTTGAATATATTATCTTATATTCAAATCAGAGAGAAAAATAATCATAAACATGCTAAGTTATGGTACGCTAGATGGAGTTCAGGATGACTTCACTTTGAAGGGTGATATGCATTCAATCATGGCTCTTTTACAAAACTGGGCTACAGTGTCTGATATCCCCATTCCTGATCAGCTAGCAAAAGACAAAGGCCCTAACCCTAACCCTAACCCTAACCCTTTCCGCTTCCAATATACAGATATTATATATTTGAATATATTATCTTATATTCAAATCAGAGAGAAAAATAATCATAAACATGCTAAGTTATGGTACGCTAGATGGAGTTCAGGATGACTTCACTTTGAAGGGTGATATGCATTCAATCATGGCTCATTTACAGAACTGGGCTACAGTGTCTGATATCCCCATTCCTGATCAGCTACAAAAAGACAAAGGCCCTAACCCTAACCCTAAACCTAACCCTAACCCTTTCCTTTTCCAATATACAGATATTATATATTTGAATATATTATCTTATATTCAAATCAGAGAGAAAAATAATCATAAACATGCTAAGTTATGGTACGCTAGATGGAGTTCAGGATGACTTCGCTTTGAAGAGTGATATGCATTCAATCATGGCTCATTTACAGAACTGGGCTACAGTGTCTGATATCCCCATTCCTGATCAGCTAGCAAAAGACAAAGGCCCTAACCCTAATCCTAATCCTAACCCTAACCCTAACCCTTTCCGCTTACAATATACAGATATTATATGTTTAAATATATTATCTTATATTCAAATCAGAGAGAAAAATAATCGTAAACATGCTAAGTTATGGTACGCTAGATGGAGTTCAGGATGACTTCACTTTGAAGAGTGATATGCATTCAATCATGGCTCATTTACAGAACTGGGCTACAGTGTCTGATATCCCCATTCCTGATCAGCTAGCAAAAGACAAAGGCCCTAACCCTAACCCTAACCCTAACCCTAACACTTTCCGCTTCTAATATACAGATATTATATATTTGAATATATTATCTTATATTCAAATCAGAGAGAAAAATAATCATAAACATACGAAGTTATGGTACGCTAGATGGAGTTTAGGATGACTTCACTTTGAAGAGTGATATGCACTCAATCATGGCTCATTTACAAAACTGGGCTACAGTGTCTGATATCCCCATTCCTGATCAGCTAGCAAAAGACAAAGGCCCTAACCCTAACCCTAACCCTAACCCTTTCCGCTTCCAATATACAGATATTATATATTTGAATGTATTATCTTATATTCAAATCAGAGAGAAAAATAATCATAAACATGCTAAGTTATGGTACGCTAGATGGAGTTCAGGATGACTTCACTTTGAAGAGTGATATGCATTCAATCATGGCTCATTTACAGAACTGGGCTACAGTGTCTGATATCCCCATTCCTGATCAGCGAGCAAAAGACAAAGGCCCTAACCCTAACCCTTTCCGCTTCCAATATCCAGATATTATATATTTGAATATATTATCTTATATTCAAATCAGAGAGAAAAATAATCATAAGCATGCTAAGTTATGGTAAGCTAGATGGGGTTCAGGATCACTTCACTTTGAAGAGTGATATGCATTCAATCATGGCTCATTTACAGAACGGGGCTACAGTGTCTGATATCCCCATTCCTGAACAGCTAGCAAAAGACAAAGGCCCTAACCCTAACCCTAACCCTAGTCCCGAGTCCCTTTTTGGGAAAGGGGGCGGTTTAGAAATGCGAAGAATAAATCCTAATCCTAACCCTAACCCTTTCCTTTTCCAATATACAGATATTATATATTTGAATATATTATCTTATATTCAAATCAGAGAGAAAAATGATCATAAACATGCTAAGTTATGGTAAGCTAGATGGAGTTCAGGATGACTTCGCTTTGAAGAGTGATATGCATTCAATCATGGCTCATTTACAGAACTTGGCTACAGTGTCTGATATCCCCATTCCGGATCAGCTAGCAAAAGACAAAGGCCCTAACCCTAATCCTAACCCTAACCCTAACCCTTTCCGCTTACAATATACAGATATTATATATTTGAATATATTATCTTATATTCAAATCAGAGAGAAAAATAATCATAAACATGCTAAGTTATGGTACGCTAGATGGAGTTTAGGACGACTTCACTTTGAAGAGTGATATGCATTCAATCATGGCTCATTTACAGAACGGGGCTACAGTGTCTGATATCCCCATTCCTGATCAGCTAGCAAAAGACAAAGGACCTAACACTAACCCTAACCCTAAGCCTTTCCGCTTAGAATATACAGATATTATATATTTGAATATAATATCTTATATTCAAATCAGAGAGAAAAATAATCATAAGCATGCTAAGTTATGGTAAGCTAGATGGGGTTCAGGATCACTTCACTTTGAAGAGTGATATGCATTCAATCATGGCTCATTTACAGAACGGGGCTACAGTGTCTGATATCCCCATTCCTGATCAGCGAGCAAAAGACAAAGGCCCTAACCCTAACCCTTTCCGCTTCCAATATACAGATATTATATATTTGAATATATTATCTTATATTCAAATCAGAGAGAAAAATAATCATAAACATGCTAAGTTATGGTAAGCTAGATGGAGTTCAGGATGACTTCACTTTGAAGAGTGATATGCATTCTATCATGGCTCATTTACAGAACTGGGCTACAGTGTCTGATATCCCCATTCCTGATCAGCTAGCAAAAGACAAAGGCCCTAACCCTAACCCTAACCCTTTCCGCTTACAATATACAGATATTATATATTTGAATATATTATCTTATATTCAAATCAGAGAGAAAAATAATCATAAACATGCTAAGTTATGGTACGCTAGATGGAGTTTAGGACGACTTCACTTTGAAGAGTGATATGCATTCAATCATGGCTCATTTACAAAACTGGGCTACAGTGTCTGATATCCCCATTCCTGATCAGCTAGCAAAAGACAAAGGACCTAACACTAACCCTAACCCTAACCCTAACCCTTTCCGCTTACAATATACAGATATTATATATTTGAATATATTATCTTATATTCAAATCAGAGAGAAAAATAATCATAAGCATGCTAAGTTATGGTAAACTAGATGGGGTTCAGGATCACTTTACTTTGAAGAGTGATATGCATTCAATCATGGCTCATTTACAGAACTGGGCTACAGTGTCTGATATCCCCATTCCGGATTAGCTAGCAAAAGATAAAGGACCTAACACTAACCCTAACACTAACCCTTTCCGCTTCCAATATACAGATATTATATATTTGAATATATTATCTTATATTCAAATCAGAGAGAAAAATAATCATAAGCATGCTAAGTTATGGTAAGCTAGATGGGGTTCAGGATCACTTCACTTTGAAGAGTGATATGCATTCAATCATGGCTCATTTACAGAACGGGGCTACAGTGTCTGATATCCCCATTCCTGAACAGCTAGCAAAAGACAAAGGCCCTAACCCTAACCCTAACCCTAGTCCCGAGTCCCTTTTTGGGAAAGGGGGCGGTTTAGAAATGCGAAGAATAAATCCTAATCCTAACCCTAACCCTTTCCTTTTCCAATATACAGATATTATATATTTGAATATATTATCTTATATTCAAATCAGAGAGAAAAATGATCATAAACATGCTAAGTTATGGTAAGCTAGATGGAGTTCAGGATGACTTCGCTTTGAAGAGTGATATGCATTCAATCATGGCTCATTTACAGAACTGGGCTACAGTGTCTGATATCCCCATTCCTGATCAGCTAGCAAAAGACAAAGGCCCTAACCCTAATCCTAACCCTAACCCTAACCCTTTCCGCTTACAATATACAGATATTATATATTTGAATATATTATCTTATATTCAAATCAGAGAGAAAAATAATCATAAACATGCTAAGTTATGGTACGCTAGATGGAGTTTAGGACGACTTCACTTTGAAGAGTGATATGCATTCAATCATGGCTCATTTACAAAACTGGGCTACAGTGTCTGATATCCCCATTCCTGATCAGCTAGCAAAAGACAAAGGACCTAACACTAACCCTAACCCTAACCCTTTCCGCTTAGAATATACAGATATTATATATTTGAATATAATATCTTATATTCAAATCAGAGAGAAAAATAATCATAAGCATGCTAAGTTATGGTAAGCTAGATGGGGTTCAGGATCACTTCACTTTGAAGAGTGATATGCATTCAATCATGGCTCATTTACAGAACGGGGCTACAGTGTCTGATATCCCCATTCCTGATCAGCGAGCAAAAGACAAAGGCCCTAACCCTAACCCTTTCCGCTTCCAATATACAGATATTATATATTTGAATATATTATCTTATATTCAAATCAGAGAGAAAAATAATCATAAACATGCTAAGTTATGGTAAGCTAGATGGAGTTCAGGATGACTTCACTTTGAAGAGTGATATGCATTCTATCATGGCTCATTTACAGAACTGGGCTACAGTGTCTGATATCCCCATTCCTGATCAGCTAGCAAAAGACAAAGGACCTAACACTAACCCTAACCCTAACCCTAACCCTTTCCGCTTACAATATACAGATATTATATATTTGAATATATTATCTTATATTCAAATCAGAGAGAAAAATAATCATAAGCATGCTAAGTTATGGTAAACTAGATGGGGTTCAGGATCACTTTACTTTGAAGAGTGATATGCATTCAATCATGGCTCATTTACAGAACTGGGCTACAGTGTCTGATATCCCCATTCCGGATTAGCTAGCAAAAGATAAAGGACCTAACACTAACCCTAACACTAACCCTTTCCGCTTACAATATACAGATATTATATATTTGAATATATTATCTTATATTCAAATCAGAGAGAAAAATAATCATAAGCATGCTAAGTTATGGTAAGCTAGATGGGGTTCAGGATCACTTCACTTTGAAGAGTGATATGCATTCAATCATGGCTCATTTACAGAAGGGGGCTACAGTGTCTGATATCCCCATTCCTGAACAGCTAGCAAAAGACAAAGGCCCTAACCCTAACCCTAACCCTAGTCCCGAGTCCCTTTTTGGGAAAGGGGGCGGTTTAGAAATGCGAAGAATAAATCCTAATCCTAACCCTAACCCTTTCCTTTTCCAATATACAGATATTATATATTTGAATATATTATCTTATATTCAAATCAGAGAGAAAAATGATCATAAACATGCTAAGTTATGGTAAGCTAGATGGAGTTCAGGATGACTTCGCTTTGAAGAGTGATATGCATTCAATCATGGCTCATTTACAGAACTGGGCTACAGTGTCTGATATCCCCATTCCTGATCAGCTAGCAAAAGACAAAGGCCGTAACCCTAATCCTAACCCTAACCCTAACCCTTTCCGCTTACAATATACAGATATTATATATTTGAATATATTATCTTATATTCAAATCAGAGAGAAAAATAATCATAAGCATGCTAAGTTATGGTAAGCTAGATGGGGTTCAGGATCACTTCACTTTGAAGTGTGATATGCATTCAATCATGGCTCATTTACAGAACGGGGCTACAGTGTCTGATATCCCCATTCCTGAACAGCTAGCAAAAGACAAAGGCCCTAACCCTAACCCTAACCCTAGTCCCGAGTCCCTTTTTGGGAAAGGGGGCGGTTTAGAAATGCGAAGAATAAATCCTAATCCTAACCCTAACCCTTTCCTTTTCCAATATACAGATATTATATATTTGAATATATTATCTTATATTCAAATCAGAGAGAAAAATGATCATAAACATGCTAAGTTATGGTAAGCTAGATGGAGTTCAGGATGACTTCGCTTTGAAGAGTGATATGCATTCAATCATGGCTCATTTACAGAACTGGGCTACAGTGTCTGATATCCCCATTCCTGATCAGCTAGCAAAAGACAAAGGCCGTAACCCTAATCCTAACCCTAACCCTAACCCTTTCCGCTTACAATATACAGATATTATATATTTGAATATATTATCTTATATTCAAATCAGAGAGAAAAATAATCATAAGCATGCTAAGTTATGGTAAACTAGATGGGGTTCAGGATCACTTTACTTTGAAGAGTGATATGCATTCAATCATGGCTCATTTACAGAACTGGGCTACAGTGTCTGATATCCCCATTCCGGATTAGCTAGCAAAAGATAAAGGACCTAACACTAACCCTAACACTAACCCTTTCCGCTTACAATATACAGATATTATATATTTGAATATATTATCTTATATTCAAATCAGAGAGAAAAATAATCATAAGCATGCTAAGTTATGGTAAGCTAGATGGGGTTCAGGATCACTTCACTTTGAAGAGTGATATGCATTCAATCATGGCTCATTTACAGAACGGGGCTACAGTGTCTGATATCCCCATTCCTGAACAGCTAGCAAAAGACAAAGGCCCTAACCCTAACCCTAACCCTAGTCCCGAGTCCCTTTTTGGGAAAGGGGGCGGTTTAGAAATGCGAAGAATAAATCCTAATCCTAACCTTAACCCTTTCCTTTTCCAATATACAGATATTATATATTTGAATATATTATCTTATATTCAAATCAGAGAGAAAAATAATCATAAACATGCTAAGTTATGGTACGCTAGATGGAGTTCAGGATGACTTCGCTTTGAAGAGTGATATGCATTCAATCATGGCTCATTTACAGAACTGGGCTACAGTGTCTGATATCCCCATTCCTGATCAGCTAGCAAAAGACAAAGGCCCTAACCCTAACCCTAACCCTAACCCTTTCCGCTTCCAATATACAGATATTATATATTTGAATATATTATCTTATATTCAAATCAGAGAGAAAAATAATCATAAACATGCTAAGTTATGGTACGCTAGATGGAGTTCAGGATGACTTCGCTTTGAAGAGTGATATGCATTCAATCATGGCTCATTTACAGAACTGGGCTACAGTGTCTGATATCCCCATTCCTGATCAGCTAGCAAAAGACAAAGGCCCTAACCCTAACCCTAACCCTAACCCTTTCCAGTTACAATATACAGATATTATATATTTGAATATATTATCTTATATTCAAATCAGAGAGAAAAATAATCATAAACATGCTAAGTTATGGTACGCTAGATGGAGTTCAGGATGACTTCACTTTGAAGAGTGATATGCATTCAATCATGGCTCATTTACAGAACTGGGCTACAGTGTCTGATATCCCCATTCCTGATCAGCTAGCAAAAGACAAAGGCCCTAACCCTAATCCTAACCCTAACCCTAACCCTTTCCGCTTACAATATAGAGATATTATATATTTGAATATATTATCTTATATTCAAATCAGAGAGAAAAATAATCATAAACATGCTAAGTTATGGAACGCTAGATGGAGTTCAGGATGACTTCACTTTGAAGAGTGATATGCATTCAATCATGGCTCATTTACAGAACTGGGCTACAGTGTCTGATATCCCCATTCCTGATCAGCTAGCAAAAGACAAAGGCCCTAACCCTAACCCTAACCCTAACCCTAACCCTTTCCGCTTCCAATATACAGATATTATATATTTGAATATATTATCTTATATTCAAATCAGAGAGAAAAATAATCATAAACATGCTAAGTTATGGTACGCTAGATGGAGTTCAGGATGACTTCACTTTGAAGAGTGATATGCATTCAATCATGGCTCATTTACAGAACTGGGCTACAGTGTCTGATATCCCCATTCCTGATCAGCTAGCAAAAGACAAAGGCCCTAACCCTAATCCTAACCCTAACCCTAACCCTTTCCGCTTACAATATAGAGATATTATATATTTGAATATATTATCTTATATTCAAATCAGAGAGAAAAATAATCATAAACATGCTAAGTTATGGTACGCTAGATGGAGTTCAGGATGACTTCACTTTGAAGAGTGATATGCATTCAATCATGGCTCATTTACAGAACTGGGCTACAGTGTCTGATATCCCCATTCCTGATCAGCTAGCAAAAGACAAAGGCCCTAACCCTAACCCTAACCCTAACCCTAACCCTAACCCTTTCCGCTTCCAATATACAGATATTATATATTTGAATATATTATCTTATATTCAAATCAGAGAGAAAAATAATCATAAACATGCTAAGTTATGGTACGCTAGATGGAGTTCAGGATGACTTCACTTTGAAGGGTGATATGCATTCAATCATGGCTCTTTTACAGAACTGGGCTACAGTGTCTGATATCCCCATTCCTGATCAGCTAGCAAAAGACAAAGGCCCTAACCCTAACCCTAACCCTAACCCTAACCCTTTCCGCTTCCAATATACAGATATTATATATTTGAATATATTATCTTATATTCAAATCAGAGAGAAAAATAATCATAAACATGCTAAGTTATGGTACGCTAGATGGAGTTCAGGATGACTTCACTTTGAAGGGTGATATGCATTCAATCATGGCTCATGTACAGAACTGGGCTACAGTGTCTGATATCCCCATTCCTGATCAGCTAGCAAAAGACAAAGGCCCTAACCCTAACCCTAACCCTAACCCTTTCCGCTTCCAATATACAGATATTATATATTTGAATATATTATCTTATATTCAAATCAGAGAGAAAAATAATCATAAACATGCTAAGTTATGGTACGCTAGATGGAGTTCAGGATGACTTCACTTTGAAGAGTGATATGCATTCAATCATGGCTCATTTACAGAACTGGGCTACAGTGTCTGATATCCCCATTCCTGATCAGCTAGAAAAAGACAAAGGCCCTAACCCTAATCCTAACCCTAACCCTAACCCTTTCCGCTTACAATATACAGATATTATATGTTTGAATATATTATCTTATATTCAAATCAGAGAGAAAAATAATCATAAACATGCTAAGTTATGGTACGCTAGATGGAGTTCAGGATGACTTCGCTTTGAAGAGTGATATGCATTCAATCATGGCTCATTTACAGAACTGGGCTACAGTGTCTGATATCCCCATTCCTGATCAGCTAGCAAAAGACAAAGGCCCTAACCCTAATCTTAATCCTAACCCTAACCCTAACCCTTTCCGCTTACAATATACAGATATTATATGTTTAAATATATTATCTTATATTCAAATCAGAGAGAAAAATAATCGTAAACATGCTAAGTTATGGTACGCTAGATGGAGTTCAGGATGACTTCACTTTGAAGAGTGATATGCATTCAATCATGGCTCATTTACAGAACTGGGCTACAGTGTCTGATATCCCCATTCCTGATCAGCTAGCAAAAGACAAAGGCCCTAACCCTAACCCTAACCCTAACCCTAACCCTAACCCTTTCCGCTTAGAATATACAGATATTATATATTTGAATATATTATCTTATATTCAAATCAGAGAGAAAAATAATCATAAACATACGAAGTTATGGTACGCTAGATGGAGTTTAGGATGACTTCACTTTGAAGAGTGATATGCACTCAATCATGGCTCATTTACAAAACTGGGCTACAGTGTCTGATATCCCCATTCCTGATCAGCTAGCAAAAGACAAAGGCCCTAACCCTAACCCTTTCCGCTTCCAATATCCAGATATTATATATTTGAATATATTATCTTATATTCAAATCAGAGAGAAAAATAATCATAAACATGCTAAGTTATGGTAAGCTAGATGGAGTTCAGGATGACTTCACTTTGAAGAGTGATATGCATTCTATCATGGCTCATTTACAGAACTGGGCTACAGTGTCTGATATCCCCATTCCTGATCAGCTAGCAAAAGACAAAGGCCCTAACCCTAACCCTAACCCTTTCCGCTTACAATATACAGATATTATATATTTGAATATATTATCTTATATTCAAATCAGAGAGAAAAATAATCATAAACATGCTAAGTTATGGTACGCTAGATGGAGTTTAGGATGACTTCACTTTGAAGAGTGATGTGCATTCAATCATGGCTCATTTACAGAACTGGGCTACAGTGTCTGATATCCCCATTCCTGATCAGCTAGCAAAAGACAAAGGCCCTAACCCTAACCCTAACCCTAACCCTAACCCTTTCCTTTTCCAATATACAGATATTATATATTTGAATATATTATCTTATATTCAAATCAGAGAGAAAAATAATCATAAACATGCTAAGTTATGGTACGCTAGATGGAGTTCAGGATGACTTCGCTTTGAAGAGTGATATGCATTCAATCATGGCTCATTTACAGAACTGGGCTACAGTGTCTGATATCCCCATTCCTGATCAGCTAGCAAAAGACAAAGGCCCTAACCCTAATCCTAATCCTAACCCTAACCCTAACCCTTTCCGCTTACAATATACAGATATTATATGTTTAAATATATTATCTTATATTCAAATCAGAGAGAAAAATAATCGTAAACATGCTAAGTTATGGTACGCTAGATGGAGTTCAGGATGACTTCACTTTGAAGAGTGATATGCATTCAATCATGGCTCATTTACAGAACTGGGCTACAGTGTCTGATATCCCCATTCCTGATCAGCTAGCAAAAGACAAAGGCCCTAACCCTAACCCTAACCCTAACCCTAACCCTAACCCTTTCCGCTTCTAATATACAGATATTATATATTTGAATATATTATCTCATATTCAAATCAGAGAGAAAAATAATCATAAACATACGAAGTTATGGTACGCTAGATGGAGTTTAGGATGACTTCACTTTGAAGAGTGATATGCACTCAATCATGGCTCATTTACAAAACTGGGCTACAGTGTCTGATATCCCCATTCCTGATCAGCTAGCAAAAGACAAAGGCCCTAACCCTAACCCTAACCCTAACCCTTTCCGCTTCCAATATACAGATATTATATATTTGAATGTATTATCTTATATTCAAATCAGAGAGAAAAATAATCATAAACATGCTAAGTTATGGTACGCTAGATGGAGTTCAGGATGACTTCACTTTGAAGAGTGATATGCATTCAATCATGGCTCATTTACAGAACTGGGCTACAGTGTCTGATATCCCCATTCCTGATCAGCGAGCAAAAGACAAAGGCCCTAACCCTAACCCTTTCCGCTTCCAATATCCAGATATTATATATTTGAATATATTATCTTATATTCAAATCAGAGAGAAAAATAATCATAAACATGCTAAGTTATGGTAAGCTAGATGGAGTTCAGGATGACTTCACTTTGAAGAGTGATATGCATTCTATCATGGCTCCTTTACAGAACTGGGCTACAGTGTCTGATATCCCCATTCCTGATCAGCTAGCAAAAGACAAAGGCCCTAACCCTAACCCTAACCCTTTCCGCTTACAATATTCAGATATTATATGTTTAAATATATTATCTTATATTCAAATCAGAGAGAAAAATAATCATAAACATGCGAAGTTATGGTACGCTAGATGGAGTTCAGGATGACTTCACTTTGAAGAGTGATATGCATTCAATCATGGCTCATTTACAGAACTGGGCTACAGTGTCTGATATCCCCATTCCTGATCAGCTAGCAAAAGACAAAGGCCCTAACCCTAACCCTAACCCTAACCCTAACCCTTTCCGCTTACAATATACAGATATTATATATTTGAATATATTATCTTATATTCAAATCAGAGAGAAAAATAATCATAAACATGCTAAGTTATGGTACGCTAGATGGAGTTTAGGACGACTTCACTTTGAAGAGTGATATGCATTCAATCATGGCTAATTTACAAAACTGGCCTACAGTGTCTGATATCCCCATTCCTGATCAGCTAGCAAAAGACAAAGGACCTAACACTTACCCTAACCCTAACCCTTTCCGCTTACAATATACAGATATTATATATTTGAATATATTATCTTATATTCAAATCAGAGAGAAAAATAATCATAAGCATGCTAAGTTATGGTAAGCTAGATGGGGTTCAGGATCACTTTACTTTGAAGAGTGATATGCATTCAATCATGGCTCATTTACAGAACTGGGCTACAGTGTCTGATATCCCCATTCCGGATTAGCTAGCAAAAGATAAAGGACCTAACACTAACCCTAACCCTAACCCTTTCCGCTTACAATATACAGATATTACATATTTGAATATATTATCTTATATTCAAATCAGAGAGAAAAATAATCATAAGCATGCTAAGTTATGGTAAGCTAGATGGGGTTCAGGATCACTTCACTTTGAAGAGTGATATGCATTCAATCATGGCTCATTTACAGAACGGGGCTACAGTGTCTGATATCCCCATTCCTGAACAGCTAGCAAAAGACAAAGGCCCTAACCCTAACCCTAACCCTAGTCCCGAGTCCCTTTTTGGGAAAGGGGGCGGTTTAGAAATGCGAAGAATAAATCCTAATCCTAACCCTAACCCTTTCCTTTTCCAATATACAGATATTATATATTTGAATATATTATCTTATATTCAAATCAGAGAGAAAAATAATCATAAACATGCTAAGTTATGGTACGCTAGATGGAGTTCTGGATGACTTCACTTTGAAGAGTGATATGCATTCAATCATGGCTCATTTACAGAACTGGGCTACAGTGTCTGATATCCCCATTCCTGATCAGCTAGCAAAAGACAAAGGCCCTAACCCTAACCCTAACCCTAACCCTAACCCTTTCCGCTTCCAATATACAGATATTATATATTTGAATATATTATCTTATATTCAAATCAGAGAGAAAAATAATCATAAACATGCTAAGTTATGGTACGCTAGATGGAGTTCAGGATGACTTCACTTTGAAGGGTGATATGCATTCAATCATGGCTCTTTTACAGAACTGGGCTACAGTGTCTGATATCCCCATTCCTGATCAGCTAGCAAAAGCAAAGGCCCTAACCCTAACCCTAACCCTAACCCTAACCCTTTCCGCTTCCAATATACAGATATTATATATTTGAATATATTATCTTATATTCAAATCAGAGAGAAAAATAATCATAAACATGCTAAGTTATGGTACGCTAGATGGAGTTCAGGATGACTTCACTTTGAAGGGTGATATGCATTCAATCATGGCTCTTTTACAGAACTGGGCTACAGTGTCTGATATCCCCATTCCTGATCAGCTAGCAAAAGACAAAGGCCCTAACCCTAACCCTAACCCTAACCCTTTCCGCTTCCAATATACAGATATTATATATTTGAATATATTATCTTATATTCAAATCAGAGAGAAAAATAATCATAAACATGCTAAGTTATGGTACGCTAGATGGAGTTCAGGATGACTTCACTTTGAAGAGTGATATGCATTCTATCATGGCTCATTTACAGAACTGGGCTACAGTGTCTGATATCCCCATTCCTGATCAGCTAGCAAAAGACAAAGGCCCTAACCCTAATCCTAACCCTAACCCTAACCCTTTCCGCTTACAATATACAGATATTATATATTTGAATATATTATCTTATATTCAAATCAGAGAGAAAAATAATCATAAACATGCTAAGTTATGGTACGCTAGATGGAGTTCAGGATGACTTCACTTTGAAGAGTGATATGCATTCAATCATGGCTCATTTACAGAACTGGGCTACAGTGTCTGATATCCCCATTCCTGATCAGCGAGCAAAAGACAAAGGCCCTAACCCTAACCCTTTCCGCTTCCAATATCCAGATATTATATATTTGAATATATTATCTTATATTCAAATCAGAGAGAAAAATAATCATAAACATGCTAAGTTATGGTAAGCTAGATGGAGTTCAGGATGACTTCACTTTGAAGAGTGATATGCATTCTATCATGGCTCATTTACAGAACTGGGCTACAGTGTCTGATATCCCCATTCCTGATCAGCTAGCAAAAGACAAAGGCCCCAACCCTAACCCTAACCCTTTCCGCTTCCAATATCCAGATATTATATATTTGAATATATTATCTTATATTCAAATCAGAGAGAAAAATAATCATAAGCATGCTAAGTTATGGTAAGCTAGATGGGTTTCAGGATCACTTTACTTTGAAGAGTGATATGCATTCAATCATGGCTCATTTACAGAACTGGGCTACAGTGTCTGATATCCCCATTCCTGATCAGCTAGCAAAAGACAAAGGACCTAACACTAACCCTAACCCTAACCCTAACCCTTTCCGCTTACAATATACAGATATTCTATATTTGAATATATTATCTTATATTCAAATCAGAGAGAAAAATAATCATAAGCATGCTAAGTTATGGTAAGCTAGATGGGTTTCAGGATCACTTTACTTTGAAGAGTGATATGCATTCAATCATGGCTCATTTACAGAACTGGGCTACAGTGTCTGATATCCCCATTCCGGATTAGCTAGCAAAAGACAAAGGACCTAACACTAACCCTAACCCTAACCCTTTCCGCTTAGAATATACAGATATTATATATTTGAATATAATATCTTATATTCAAATCAGAGAGAAAAATAATCATAAGCATGCTAAGTTATGGTAAGCAAATGGGGTTCAGGATCACTTCACTTTGAAGAGTGATATGCATTCAATCATGGCTCATTTACAGAACGGGGCTACAGTGTCTGATATCCCCATTCCTGATCAGCGAGCAAAAGACAAAGGCCCTAACCCTAACCCTTTCCGCTTCCAATATACAGATATTATATATTTGAATATATTATCTTATATTCAAATCAGAGAGAAAAATAATCATAAACATGCTAAGTTATGGTACGCTAGATGGAGTTCAGGATGACTTCGCTTTGAAGAGTGATATGCATTCAATCATGGCTCATTTACAGAACTGGGCTACAGTGTCTGATATCCCCATTCCTGATCAGCTAGCAAAAGACAAAGGACCTAACCCTAATCCTAATCCTAACCCTAACCCTAACCCTTTCCGCTTACAATATACAGATATTATATGTTTAAATATATTATCTTATATTCAAATCAGAGAGAAAAATAATCATAAACATGCTAAGTTATGGTACGCTAGATGGAGTTCAGGATGACTTCACTTTGAAGAGTGATATGCATTCAATCATGGCTCATTTACAGAATTGGGCGACAGTGTCTGATATCCCCATTCCTGATCAGCGAGCAAAAGACAAAGGCCCTAACCCTAACCCTTTCCGCTTCCAATATCCAGATATTATATATTTGAATATATTATCTTATATTCAAATCAGAGAGAAAAATAATCATAAGCATGCTAAGTTATGGTAAGCTAGATGGGGTTCAGGATCACTTTACTTTGAAGAGTGATATGCATTCAATCATGGCTCATTTACAGAACTGGGCTACAGTGTCTGATATCCCCATTCCGGATTAGCTAGCAAAAGATAAAGGACCTAACACTAACCCTAACCCTAACCCTTTCCGCTTACAATATACAGATATTATATATTTGAATATATTATCTTATATTCAAATCAGAGAGAAAAATAATCATAAACATGCTAAGTTATGGTACGCTAGATGGAGTTTAGGACGACTTCACTTTGAAGAGTGATATGCATTCAATCATGGCTAATTTACAAAACTGGCCTACAGTGTCTGATATCCCCATTCCTGATCAGCTAGCAAAAGACAAAGGACCTAACACTAACCCTAACCCTAACCCTTTCCGCTTACAATATACAGATATTATATATTTGAATATATTATCTTATATTCAAATCAGAGAGAAAAATAATCATAAGCATGCTAAGTTATGGTAAGCTAGATGGGGTTCAGGATCACTTTACTTTGAAGAGTGATATGCATTCAATCATGGCTCATTTACAGAACTGGGCTACAGTGTCTGATATCCCCATTCCGGATTAGCTAGCAAAAGATAAAGGACCTAACACTAACCCTAACCCTAACCCTTTCCGCTTACAATATACAGATATTATATATTTGAATATATTATCTTATATTCAAATCAGAGAGAAAAATAATCATAAGCATGCTAAGTTATGGTAAGCTAGATGGGGTTCAGGATCACTTCACTTTGAAGAGTGATATGCATTCAATCATGGCTCATTTACAGAACGGGGCTACAGTGTCTGATATCCCCATTCCTGAACAGCTAGCAAAAGACAAAGGCCCTAACCCTAACCCTAACCCTAGTCCCGAGTCCCTTTTTGGGAAAGGGGGCGGTTTAGAAATGCGAAGAATAAATCCTAATCCTAACCCTAACCCTTTCCTTTTCCAATATACAGATATTATATATTTGAATATATTATCTTATATTCAAATCAGAGAGAAAAATAATCATAAACATGCTAAGTTATGGTACGCTAGATGGAGTTCTGGATGACTTCACTTTGAAGAGTGATATGCATTCAATCATGGCTCATTTACAGAACTGGGCTACAGTGTCTGATATCCCCATTCCTGATCAGCTAGCAAAAGACAAAGGCCCTAACCCTAACCCTAACCCTAACCCTAACCCTTTCCGCTTCCAATATACAGATATTATATATTTGAATATATTATCTTATATTCAAATCAGAGAGAAAAATAATCATAAACATGCTAAGTTATGGTACGCTAGATGGAGTTCAGGATGACTTCACTTTGAAGGGTGATATGCATTCAATCATGGCTCTTTTACAGAACTGGGCTACAGTGTCTGATATCCCCATTCCTGATCAGCTAGCAAAAGCAAAGGCCCTAACCCTAACCCTAACCCTAACCCTAACCCTTTCCGCTTCCAATATACAGATATTATATATTTGAATATATTATCTTATATTCAAATCAGAGAGAAAAATAATCATAAACATGCTAAGTTATGGTACGCTAGATGGAGTTCAGGATGACTTCACTTTGAAGGGTGATATGCATTCAATCATGGCTCTTTTACAGAACTGGGCTACAGTGTCTGATATCCCCATTCCTGATCAGCTAGCAAAAGACAAAGGCCCTAACCCTAACCCTAACCCTAACCCTTTCCGCTTCCAATATACAGATATTATATATTTGAATATATTATCTTATATTCAAATCAGAGAGAAAAATAATCATAAACATGCTAAGTTATGGTACGCTAGATGGAGTTCAGGATGACTTCACTTTGAAGAGTGATATGCATTCTATCATGGCTCATTTACAGAACTGGGCTACAGTGTCTGATATCCCCATTCCTGATCAGCTAGCAAAAGACAAAGGCCCTAACCCTAATCCTAACCCTAACCCTAACCCTTTCCGCTTACAATATACAGATATTATATATTTGAATATATTATCTTATATTCAAATCAGAGAGAAAAATAATCATAAACATGCTAAGTTATGGTACGCTAGATGGAGTTCAGGATGACTTCACTTTGAAGAGTGATATGCATTCAATCATGGCTCATTTACAGAACTGGGCTACAGTGTCTGATATCCCCATTCCTGATCAGCGAGCAAAAGACAAAGGCCCTAACCCTAACCCTTTCCGCTTCCAATATCCAGATATTATATATTTGAATATATTATCTTATATTCAAATCAGAGAGAAAAATAATCATAAACATGCTAAGTTATGGTAAGATAGATGGAGTTCAGGATGACTTCACTTTGAAGAGTGATATGCATTCTATCATGGCTCATTTACAGAACTGGGCTACAGTGTCTGATATCCCCATTCCTGATCAGCTAGCAAAAGACAAAGGCCCCAACCCTAACCCTAACCCTTTCCGCTTCCAATATCCAGATATTATATATTTGAATATATTATCTTATATTCAAATCAGAGAGAAAAATAATCATAAGCATGCTAAGTTATGGTAAGCTAGATGGGTTTCAGGATCACTTTACTTTGAAGAGTGATATGCATTCAATCATGGCTCATTTACAGAACTGGGCTACAGTGTCTGATATCCCCATTCCTGATCAGCTAGCAAAAGACAAAGGACCTAACACTAACCCTAACCCTAACCCTAACCCTTTCCGCTTACAATATACAGATATTCTATATTTGAATATATTATCTTATATTCAAATCAGAGAGAAAAATAATCATAAGCATGCTAAGTTATGGTAAGCTAGATGGGTTTCAGGATCACTTTACTTTGAAGAGTGATATGCATTCAATCATGGCTCATTTACAGAACTGGGCTACAGTGTCTGATATCCCCATTCCGGATTAGCTAGCAAAAGACAAAGGACCTAACACTAACCCTAACCCTAACCCTTTCCGCTTAGAATATACAGATATTATATATTTGAATATAATATCTTATATTCAAATCAGAGAGAAAAATAATCATAAGCATGCTAAGTTATGGTAAGCAAATGGGGTTCAGGATCACTTCACTTTGAAGAGTGATATGCATTCAATCATGGCTCATTTACAGAACGGGGCTACAGTGTCTGATATCCCCATTCCTGATCAGCGAGCAAAAGACAAAGGCCCTAACCCTAACCCTTTCCGCTTCCAATATACAGATATTATATATTTGAATATATTATCTTATATTCAAATCAGAGAGAAAAATAATCATAAACATGCTAAGTTATGGTACGCTAGATGGAGTTCAGGATGACTTCGCTTTGAAGAGTGATATGCATTCAATCATGGCTCATTTACAGAACTGGGCTACAGTGTCTGATATCCCCATTCCTGATCAGCTAGCAAAAGACAAAGGACCTAACCCTAATCCTAATCCTAACCCTAACCCTAACCCTTTCCGCTTACAATATACAGATATTATATGTTTAAATATATTATCTTATATTCAAATCAGAGAGAAAAATAATCATAAACATGCTAAGTTATGGTACGCTAGATGGAGTTCAGGATGACTTCACTTTGAAGAGTGATATGCATTCAATCATGGCTCATTTACAGAATTGGGCGACAGTGTCTGATATCCCCATTCCTGATCAGCGAGCAAAAGACAAAGGCCCTAACCCTAACCCTTTCCGCTTCCAATATCCAGATATTATATATTTGAATATATTATCTTATATTCAAATCAGAGAGAAAAATAATCATAAGCATGCTAAGTTATGGTAAGCTAGATGGGGTTCAGGATCACTTTACTTTGAAGAGTGATATGCATTCAATCATGGCTCATTTACAGAACTGGGCTACAGTGTCTGATATCCCCATTCCGGATTAGCTAGCAAAAGATAAAGGACCTAACACTAACCCTAACCCTAACCCTTTCCGCTTACAATATACAGATATTATATATTTGAATATATTATCTTATATTCAAATCAGAGAGAAAAATAATCATAAGCATGCTAAGTTATGGTAAGCTAGATGGGGTTCAGGATCACTTCACTTTGAAGAGTGATATGCATTCAATCATGGCTCATTTACAGAACGGGGCCACAGTGTCTGATATCCCCATTCCTGAACAGCTAGCAAAAGACAAAGGCCCTAACCCTAACCCTAACCCTAGTCCCGAGTCCCTTTTTGGGAAAGGGGGCGGTTTAGAAATGCGAAGAATAAATCCTAATCCTAACCCTAACCCTTTCCTTTTCCAATATACAGATATTATATATTTGAATATATTATCTTATATTCAAATCAGAGAGAAAAATGATCATAAACATGCTAAGTTATGGTAAGCTAGATGGAGTTCAGGATGACTTCGCTTTGAAGAGTGATATGCATTCAATCATGGCTCATTTACAGAACTGGGCTACAGTGTCTGATATCCCCATTCCTGATCAGCTAGCAAAAGACAAAGGCCGTAACCCTAATCCTAACCCTAACCCTAACCCTTTCCGCTTACAATATACAGATATTATATATTTGAATATATTATCTTATATTCAAATCAGAGAGAAAAATAATCATAAGCATGCTAAGTTATGGTAAACTAGATGGGGTTCAGGATCACTTTACTTTGAAGAGTGATATGCATTCAATCATGGCTCATTTACAGAACTGGGCTACAGTGTCTGATATCCCCATTCCGGATTAGCTAGCAAAAGATAAAGGACCTAACACTAACCCTAACACTAACCCTTTCCGCTTACAATATACAGATATTATATATTTGAATATATTATCTTATATTCAAATCAGAGAGAAAAATAATCATAAGCATGCTAAGTTATGGTAAGCTAGATGGGGTTCAGGATCACTTCACTTTGAAGAGTGATATGCATTCAATCATGGCTCATTTACAGAACGGGGCTACAGTGTCTGATATCCCCATTCCTGAACAGCTAGCAAAAGACAAAGGCCCTAACCCTAACCCTAACCCTAGTCCCGAGTCCCTTTTTGGGAAAGGGGGCGGTTTAGAAATGCGAAGAATAAATCCTAATCCTAACCTTAACCGTTTCCTTTTCCAATATACAGATATTATATATTTGAATATATTATCTTATATTCAAATCAGAGAGAAAAATAATCATAAACATGCTAAGTTATGGTACGCTAGATGGAGTTCAGGATGACTTCGCTTTGAAGAGTGATATGCATTCAATCATGGCTCATTTACAGAACTGGGCTACAGTGTCTGATATCCCCATTCCTGATCAGCTAGCAAAAGACAAAGGCCCTAACCCTAACCCTAACCCTAACCCTTTCCGCTTCCAATATACAGATATTATATATTTGAATATATTATCTTATATTCAAATCAGAGAGAAAAATAATCATAAACATGCTAAGTTATGGTACGCTAGATGGAGTTCAGGATGACTTCGCTTTGAAGAGTGATATGCATTCAATCATGGCTCATTTACAGAACTGGGCTACAGTGTCTGATATCCCCATTCCTGATCAGCTAGCAAAAGACAAAGGCCCTAACCCTAACCCTAACCCTAACCCTTTCCGCTTCCAATATACAGATATTATATATTTGAATATATTATCTTATATTCAAATCAGAGAGAAAAATAATCATAAACATGCTAAGTTATGGTACGCTAGATGGAGTTCAGGATGACTTCACTTTGAAGAGTGATATGCATTCAATCATGGCTCATTTACAGAACTGGGCTACAGTGTCTGATATCCCCATTCCTGATCAGCTAGCAAAAGACAAAGGCCCTAACCCTAATCCTAACCCTAACCCTAACCCTTTCCGCTTACAATATAGAGATATTATATATTTGAATATATTATCTTATATTCAAATCAGAGAGAAAAATAATCATAAACATGCTAAGTTATGGAACGCTAGATGGAGTTCAGGATGACTTCACTTTGAAGAGTGATATGCATTCAATCATGGCTCATTTACAGAACTGGGCTACAGTGTCTGATATCCCCATTCCTGATCAGCTAGCAAAAGACAAAGGCCCTAACCCTAACCCTAACCCTAACCCTAACCCTTTCCGCTTCCAATATACAGATATTATATATTTGAATATATTATCTTATATTCAAATCAGAGAGAAAAATAATCATAAACATGCTAAGTTATGGTACGCTAGATGGAGTTCAGGATGACTTCACTTTGAAGAGTGATATGCATTCAATCATGGCTCATTTACAGAACTGGGCTACAGTGTCTGATATCCCCATTCCTGATCAGCTAGCAAAAGACAAAGGCCCTAACCCTAATCCTAACCCTAACCCTAACCCTTTCCGCTTACAATATAGAGATATTATATATTTGAATATATTATCTTATATTCAAATCAGAGAGAAAAATAATCATAAACATGCTAAGTTATGGTACGCTAGATGGAGTTCAGGATGACTTCACTTTGAAGAGTGATATGCATTCAATCATGGCTCATTTACAGAACTGGGCTACAGTGTCTGATATCCCCATTCCTGATCAGCTAGCAAAAGACAAAGGCCCTAACCCTAACCCTAACCCTAACCCTAACCCTTTCCGCTTCCAATATACAGATATTATATATTTGAATATATTATCTTATATTCAAATCAGAGAGAAAAATAATCATAAACATGCTAAGTTATGGTACGCTAGATGGAGTTCAGGATGACTTCACTTTGAAGGGTGATATGCATTCAATCATGGCTCTTTTACAGAACTGGGCTACAGTGTCTGATATCCCCATTCCTGATCAGCTAGCAAAAGACAAAGGCCCTAACCCTAACCCTAACCCTAACCCTAACCCTTTCCGCTTCCAATATACAGATATTATATATTTGAATATATTATCTTATATTCAAATCAGAGAGAAAAATAATCATAAACATGCTAAGTTATGGTACGCTAGATGGAGTTCAGGATGACTTCACTTTGAAGGGTGATATGCATTCAATCATGGCTCATGTACAGAACTGGGCTACAGTGTCTGATATCCCCATTCCTGATCAGCTAGCAAAAGACAAAGGCCCTAACCCTAACCCTAACCCTAACCCTTTCCGCTTCCAATATACAGATATTATATATTTGAATATATTATCTTATATTCAAATCAGAGAGAAAAATAATCATAAACATGCTAAGTTATGGTACGCTAGATGGAGTTCAGGATGACTTCACTTTGAAGAGTGATATGCATTCAATCATGGCTCATTTACAGAACTGGGCTACAGTGTCTGATATCCCCATTCCTGATCACCTAGAAAAAGACAAAGGCCCTAACCCTAATCCTAACCCTAACCCTAACCCTTTCCGCTTACAATATACAGATATTATATGTTTGAATATATTATCTTATATTCAAATCAGAGAGAAAAATAATCATAAACATGCTAAGTTATGGTACGCTAGATGGAGTTCAGGATGACTTCGCTTTGAAGAGTGATATGCATTCAATCATGGCTCATTTACAGAACTGGGCTACAGTGTCTGATATCCCCATTCCTGATCAGCTAGCAAAAGACAAAGGCCCTAACCCTAATCTTAATCCTAACCCTAACCCTAACCCTTTCCGCTTACAATATACAGATATTATATGTTTAAATATATTATCTTATATTCAAATCAGAGAGAAAAATAATCGTAAACATGCTAAGTTATGGTACGCTAGATGGAGTTCAGGATGACTTCACTTTGAAGAGTGATATGCATTCAATCATGGCTCATTTACAGAAATGGGCTACAGTGTCTGATATCCCCATTCCTGATCAGCTAGCAAAAGACAAAGGCCCTAACCCTAACCCTAACCCTAACCCTAACCCTAACCCTTTCCGCTTCTAATATACAGATATTATATTTGAATATATTATCTTATATTCAAATCAGAGAGAAAAATAATCATAAACATACGAAGTTATGGTACGCTAGATGGAGTTTAGGATGACTTCACTTTGAAGAGTGATATGCACTCAATCATGGCTCATTTACAAAACTGGGCTACAGTGTCTGATATCCCCATTCCTGATCAGCTAGCAAAAGACAAAGGCCCTAACCCTAACCCTTTCCGCTTCCAATATCCAGATATTATATATTTGAATATATTATCTTATATTCAAATCAGAGAGAAAAATAATCATAAACATGCTAAGTTATGGTAAGCTAGATGGAGTTCAGGATGACTTCACTTTGAAGAGTGATATGCATTCTATCATGGCTCATTTACAGAACTGGGCTACAGTGTCTGATATCCCCATTCCTGATCAGCTAGCAAAAGACAAAGGCCCTAACCCTAACCCTAACCCTTTCCGCTTACAATATACAGATATTATATATTTGAATATATTATCTTATATTCAAATCAGAGAGAAAAATAATCATAAACATGCTAAGTTATGGTACGCTAGATGGAGTTTAGGATGACTTCACTTTGAAGAGTGATGTGCATTCAATCATGGCTCATTTACAGAACTGGGCTACAGTGTCTGATATCCCCATTCCTGATCAGCTAGCAAAAGACAAAGGCCCTAACCCTAACCCTAACCCTAACCCTAACCCTTTCCTTTTCCAATATACAGATATTATATATTTGAATATATTATCTTATATTCAAATCAGAGAGAAAAATAATCATAAACATGCTAAGTTATGGTACGCTAGATGGAGTTCAGGATGACTTCGCTTTGAAGAGTGATATGCATTCAATCATGGCTCATTTACAGAACGGGGCTACAGTGTCTGATATCCCCATTCCTGATCAGCTAGCAAAAGACAAAGGCCCTAACCCTAATCCTAACCCTTTCCGCTTACAATATACAGATATTATATGTTTAAATATATTATCTTATATTCAAATCAGAGAGAAAAATAATCGTAAACATGCTAAGTTATGGTACGCTAGATGGAGTTCAGGATGACTTCACTTTGAAGAGTGATATGCATTCAATCATGGCTAATTTACAAAACTGGCCTACAGTGTCTGATATCCCCATTCCTGATCAGCTAGCAAAAGACAAAGGACCTAACACTAACCCTAACCCTAACCCTTTCCGCTTACAATATACAGATATTATATATTTGAATATATAATCTTATATTCAAATCAGAGAGAAAAATAATCATAAGCATGCTAAGTTATGGTAAGCTAGATGGGGTTCAGGATCACTTTACTTTGAAGAGTGATATGCATTCAATCATGGCTCATTTACAGAACTGGGCTACAGTGTCTGATATCCCCATTCCGGATTAGCTAGCAAAAGATAAAGGACCTAACCCTAACCCTAACCCTAACCCTTTCCGCTTACAATATACAGATATTATATATTTGAATATATTATCTTATATTCAAATCAGAGAGAAAAATAATCATAAGCATGCTAAGTTATGGTAAGCTAGATGGGGTTCAGGATCACTTCACTTTGAAGAGTGATATGCATTCAATCATGGCTCATTTACAGAACGGGGCTACAGTGTCTGATATCCCCATTCCTGAACAGCTAGTAAAAGACAAAGGCCCTAACCCTAACCCTAACCCTAGTCCCGAGTCCCTTTTTGGGAAAGGGGGCGGTTTAGAAATGCGAAGAATAAATCCTAATCCTAACCCTAACCCTTTCCTTTTCCAATATACAGATATTATATATTTGAATATATTATCTTATATTCAAATCAGAGAGAAAAATAATCATAAACATGCTAAGTTATGGTACGCTAGATGGAGTTCAGGATGACTTCACTTTGAAGAGTGATATGCATTCAATCATGGCTCATTTACAGAACTGGGCTACAGTGTCTGATATCCCCATTCCTGATCAGCTAGCAAAAGACAAAGGCCCTAACCCTAACCCTAACCCTAACCCTAACCCTAACCCTTTCCGCTTCCAATATACAGATATTATATATTTGAATATATTATCTTATATTCAAATCAGAGAGAAAAATAATCATAAACATGCTAAGTTATGGTACGCTAGATGGAGTTCAGGATGACTTCACTTTGAAGAGTGATATGCATTCAATCATGGCTCATTTACAGAACTGGGCTACAGTGTCTGATATCCCCATTCCTGATCAGCTAGCAAAAGACAAAGGCCCTAACCCTAACCCTAACCCTAACCCTAACCCTTTCCGCTTCCAATATACAGATATTATATATTTGAATATATTATCTTATATTCAAATCAGAGAGAAAAATAATCATAAACATGCTAAGTTATGGTACGCTAGATGGAGTTCAGGATGACTTCACTTTGAAGGGTGATATGCATTCAATCATGGCTCTTTTACAGAACTGGGCTACAGTGTCTGATATCCCCATTCCTGATCAGCTAGCAAAAGCAAAGGCCCTAACCCTAACCCTAACCCTAACCCTAACCCTTTCCGCTTCCAATATACAGATATTATATATTTGAATATATTATCTTATATTCAAATCAGAGAGAAAAATAATCATAAACATGCTAAGTTATGGTACGCTAGATGGAGTTCAGGATGACTTCACTTTGAAGGGTGATATGCATTCAATCATGGCTCTTTTACAGAACTGGGCTACAGTGTCTGATATCCCCATTCCTGATCAGCTAGCAAAAGACAAAGGCCCTAACCCTAACCCTAACCCTTTCCGCTTCCAATATACAGATATTATATATTTGAATATATTATCTTATATTCAAATCAGAGAGAAAAATAATCATAAACATGCTAAGTTATGGTACGCTAGATGGAGTTCAGGATGACTTCACTTTGAAGAGTGATATGCATTCTATCATGGCTCATTTACAGAACTGGGCTACAGTGTCTGATATCCCCATTCCTGATCAGCTAGCAAAAGACAAAGGCCCTAACCCTAACCCTAACCCTAACCCTAACCCTTTCCGCTTACAATATACAGATATTATATATTTGAATATATTATCTTATATTCAAATCAGAGAGAAAAATAATCATAAACATGCTAAGTTATGGTACGCTAGATGGAGTTCAGGATGACTTCACTTTGAAGAGTGATATGCATTCAATCATGGCTCATTTACAGAACTGGGCTACAGTGTCTGATATCCCCATTCCTGATCAGCGAGCAAAAGACAAAGGCCCTAACCCTAACCCTTTCCGCTTCCAATATCCAGATATTATATATTTGAATATATTATCTTATATTCAAATCAGAGAGAAAAATAATCATAAACATGCTAAGTTATGGTAAGCTAGATGGAGTTCAGGATGACTTCACTTTGAAGAGTGATATGCATTCTATCATGGCTCATTTACAGAACTGGGCTACAGTGTCTGATATCCCCATTCCTGATCAGCTAGCAAAAGACAAAGGCCCCAACCCTAACCCTAACCCTTTCCGCTTCCAATATCCAGATATTATATATTTGAATATATTATCTTATATTCAAATCAGAGAGAAAAATAATCATAAGCATGCTAAGTTATGGTAAGCTAGATGGGTTTCAGGATCACTTTACTTTGAAGAGTGATATGCATTCAATCATGGCTCATTTACAGAACTGGGCTACAGTGTCTGATATCCCCATTCCTGATCAGCTAGCAAAAGACAAAGGACCTAACACTAACCCTAACCCTAACCCTAACCCTTTCCGCTTACAATATACAGATATTCTATATTTGAATATATTATCTTATATTCAAATCAGAGAGAAAAATAATCATAAGCATGCTAAGTTATGGTAAGCTAGATGGGTTTCAGGATCACTTTACTTTGAAGAGTGATATGCATTCAATCATGGCTCATTTACAGAACTGGGCTACAGTGTCTGATATCCCCATTCCGGATTAGCTAGCAAAAGACAAAGGACCTAACACTAACCCTAACCCTAACCCTTTCCGCTTAGAATATACAGATATTATATATTTGAATATAATATCTTATATTCAAATCAGAGAGAAAAATAATCATAAGCATGCTAAGTTATGGTAAGCAAATGGGGTTCAGGATCACTTCACTTTGAAGAGTGATATGCATTCAATCATGGCTCATTTACAGAACGGGGCTACAGTGTCTGATATCCCCATTCCTGATCAGCGAGCAAAAGACAAAGGCCCTAACCCTAACCCTTTCCGCTTCCAATATACAGATATTATATATTTGAATATATTATCTTATATTCAAATCAGAGAGAAAAATAATCATAAACATGCTAAGTTATGGTACGCTAGATGGAGTTCAGGATGACTTCGCTTTGAAGAGTGATATGCATTCAATCATGGCTCATTTACAGAACTGGGCTACAGTGTCTGATATCCCCATTCCTGATCAGCTAGCAAAAGACAAAGGACCTAACCCTAATCCTAATCCTAACCCTAACCCTAACCCTTTCCGCTTACAATATACAGATATTATATGTTTAAATATATTATCTTATATTCAAATCAGAGAGAAAAATAATCATAAACATGCTAAGTTATGGTACGCTAGATGGAGTTCAGGATGACTTCGCTTTGAAGAGTGATATGCATTCAATCATGGCTCATTTACAGAACTGGGCTACAGTGTCTGATATCCCCATTCCTGATCAGCTAGCAAAAGACAAAGGACCTAACCCTAATCCTAATCCTAACCCTAACCCTAACCCTTTCCGCTTACAATATACAGATATTATATGTTTAAATATATTATCTTATATTCAAATCAGAGAGAAAAATAATCATAAACATGCTAAGTTATGGTACGCTAGATGGAGTTCAGGATGACTTCACTTTGAAGAGTGATATGCATTCAATCATGGCTCATTTACAGAATTGGGCTACAGTGTCTGATATCCCCATTCCTGATCAGCTAGCAAAAGACAAAGGACCTAACACTAACCCTAACCCTAACCCTAACCCTTTCCGCTTACAATATACAGATATTCTATATTTGAATATATTATCTTATATTCAAATCAGAGAGAAAAATAATCATAAGCATGCTAAGTTATGGTAAGCTAGATGGGTTTCAGGATCACTTTACTTTGAAGAGTGATATGCATTCAATCATGGCTCATTTACAGAACTGGGCTACAGTGTCTGATATCCCCATTCCGGATTAGCTAGCAAAAGACAAAGGACCTAACACTAACCCTAACCCTAACCCTTTCCGCTTAGAATATACAGATATTATATATTTGAATATAATATCTTATATTCAAATCAGAGAGAAAAATAATCATAAGCATGCTAAGTTATGGTAAGCAAATGGGGTTCAGGATCACTTCACTTTGAAGAGTGATATGCATTCAATCATGGCTCATTTACAGAACGGGGCTACAGTGTCTGATATCCCCATTCCTGATCAGCGAGCAAAAGACAAAGGCCCTAACCCTAACCCTTTCCGCTTCCAATATACAGATATTATATATTTGAATATATTATCTTATATTCAAATCAGAGAGAAAAATAATCATAAACATGCTAAGTTATGGTACGCTAGATGGAGTTCAGGATGACTTCGCTTTGAAGAGTGATATGCATTCAATCATGGCTCATTTACAGAACTGGGCTACAGTGTCTGATATCCCCATTCCTGATCAGCTAGCAAAAGACAAAGGACCTAACCCTAATCCTAATCCTAACCCTAACCCTAACCCTTTCCGCTTACAATATACAGATATTATATGTTTAAATATATTATCTTATATTCAAATCAGAGAGAAAAATAATCATAAACATGCTAAGTTATGGTACGCTAGATGGAGTTCAGGATGACTTCACTTTGAAGAGTGATATGCATTCAATCATGGCTCATTTACAGAATTGGGCGACAGTGTCTGATATCCCCATTCCTGATCAGCGAGCAAAAGACAAAGGCCCTAACCCTAACCCTTTCCGCTTCCAATATCCAGATATTATATATTTGAATATATTATCTTATATTCAAATCAGAGAGAAAAATAATCATAAGCATGCTAAGTTATGGTAAGCTAGATGGGGTTCAGGATCACTTTACTTTGAAGAGTGATATGCATTCAATCATGGCTCATTTACAGAACTGGGCTACAGTGTCTGATATCCCCATTCCGGATTAGCTAGCAAAAGATAAAGGACCTAACACTAACCCTAACCCTAACCCTTTCCGCTTACAATATACAGATATTATATATTTGAATATATTATCTTATATTCAAATCAGAGAGAAAAATAATCATAAGCATGCTAAGTTATGGTAAGCTAGATGGGGTTCAGGATCACTTCACTTTGAAGAGTGATATGCATTCAATCATGGCTCATTTACAGAACGGGGCTACAGTGTCTGATATCCCCATTCCTGAACAGCTAGCAAAAGACAAAGGCCCTAACCCTAACCCTAACCCTAGTCCCGAGTCCCTTTTTGGGAAAGGGGGCGGTTTAGAAATGCGAAGAATAAATCCTAATCCTAACCCTAACCCTTTCCTTTTCCAATATACAGATATTATATATTTGAATATATTATCTTATATTCAAATCAGAGAGAAAAATGATCATAAACATGCTAAGTTATGGTAAGCTAGATGGAGTTCAGGATGACTTCGCTTTGAAGAGTGATATGCATTCAATCATGGCTCATTTACAGAACTGGGCTACAGTGTCTGATATCCCCATTCCTGATCAGCTAGCAAAAGACAAAGGCCGTAACCCTAATCCTAACCCTAACCCTAACCCTTTCCGCTTACAATATACAGATATTATATATTTGAATATATTATCTTATATTCAAATCAGAGAGAAAAATAATCATAAGCATGCTAAGTTATGGTAAACTAGATGGGGTTCAGGATCACTTTACTTTGAAGAGTGATATGCATTCAATCATGGCTCATTTACAGAACTGGGCTACAGTGTCTGATATCCCCATTCCGGATTAGCTAGCAAAAGATAAAGGACCTAACACTAACCCTAACACTAACCCTTTCCGCTTACAATATACAGATATTATATATTTGAATATATTATCTTATATTCAAATCAGAGAGAAAAATAATCATAAGCATGCTAAGTTATGGTAAGCTAGATGGGGTTCAGGATCACTTCACTTTGAAGAGTGATATGCATTCAATCATGGCTCATTTACAGAACGGGGCTACAGTGTCTGATATCCCCATTCCTGAACAGCTAGCAAAAGACAAAGGCCCTAACCCTAACCCTAACCCTAGTCCCGAGTCCCTTTTTGGGAAAGGGGGCGGTTTAGAAATGCGAAGAATAAATCCTAATCCTAACCTTAACCCTTTCCTTTTCCAATATACAGATATTATATATTTGAATATATTATCTTATATTCAAATCAGAGAGAAAAATAATCATAAACATGCTAAGTTATGGTACGCTAGATGGAGTTCAGGATGACTTCGCTTTGAAGAGTGATATGCATTCAATCATGGCTCATTTACAGAACTGGGCTACAGTGTCTGATATCCCCATTCCTGATCAGCTAGCAAAAGACAAAGGCCCTAACCCTAACCCTAACCCTAACCCTTTCCGCTTCCAATATACAGATATTATATATTTGAATATATTATCTTATATTCAAATCAGAGAGAAAAATAATCATAAACATGCTAAGTTATGGTACGCTAGATGGAGTTCAGGATGACTTCGCTTTGAAGAGTGATATGCATTCAATCATGGCTCATTTACAGAACTGGGCTACAGTGTCTGATATCCCCATTCCTGATCAGCTAGCAAAAGACAAAGCCCCTAACCCTAACCCTAACCCTAACCCTTTCCGGTTACAATATACAGATATTATATATTTGAATATATTATCTTATATTCAAATCAGAGAGAAAAATAATCATAAACATGCTAAGTTATGGTACGCTAGATGGAGTTCAGGATGACTTCACTTTGAAGAGTGATATGCATTCAATCATGGCTCATTTACAGAACTGGGCTACAGTGTCTGATATCCCCATTCCTGATCAGCTAGCAAAAGACAAAGGCCCTAACCCTAATCCTAACCCTAACCCTAACCCTTTCCGCTTACAATATAGAGATATTATATATTTGAATATATTATCTTATATTCAAATCAGAGAGAAAAATAATCATAAACATGCTAAGTTATGGAACGCTAGATGGAGTTCAGGATGACTTCACTTTGAAGAGTGATATGCATTCAATCATGGCTCATTTACAGAACTGGGCTACAGTGTCTGATATCCCCATTCCTGATCAGCTAGCAAAAGACAAAGGCCCTAACCCTAACCCTAACCCTAACCCTAACCCTTTCCGCTTCCAATATACAGATATTATATATTTGAATATATTATCTTATATTCAAATCAGAGAGAAAAATAATCATAAACATGCTAAGTTATGGTACGCTAGATGGAGTTCAGGATGACTTCACTTTGAAGAGTGATATGCATTCAATCATGGCTCATTTACAGAACTGGGCTACAGTGTCTGATATCCCCATTCCTGATCAGCTAGCAAAAGACAAAGGCCCTAACCCTAATCCTAACCCTAACCCTAACCCTTTCCGCTTACAATATAGAGATATTATATATTTGAATATATTATCTTATATTCAAATCAGAGAGAAAAATAATCATAAACATGCTAAGTTATGGTACGCTAGATGGAGTTCAGGATGACTTCACTTTGAAGAGTGATATGCATTCAATCATGGCTCATTTACAGAACTGGGCTACAGTGTCTGATATCCCCATTCCTGATCAGCTAGCAAAAGACAAAGGCCCTAACCCTAACCCTAACCCTAACCCTAACCCTTTCCGCTTCCAATATACAGATATTATATATTTGAATATATTATCTTATATTCAAATCAGAGAGAAAAATAATCATAAACATGCTAAGTTATGGTACGCTAGATGGAGTTCAGGATGACTTCACTTTGAAGGGTGATATGCATTCAATCATGGCTCTTTTACAGAACTGGGCTACAGTGTCTGATATCCCCATTCCTGATCAGCTAGCAAAAGACAAAGGCCCTAACCCTAACCCTAACCCTAACCCTAACCCTTTCCGCTTCCAATATACAGATATTATATATTTGAATATATTATCTTATATTCAAATCAGAGAGAAAAATAATCATAAACATGCTAAGTTATGGTACGCTAGATGGAGTTCAGGATGACTTCACTTTGAAGGGTGATATGCATTCAATCATGGCTCATGTACAGAACTGGGCTACAGTGTCTGATATCCCCATTCCTGATCAGCTAGCAAAAGACAAAGGCCCTAACCCTAACCCTAACCCTAACCCTAACCCTTTCCGCTTCCAATATACAGATATTATATATTTGAATATATTATCTTATATTCAAATCAGAGAGAAAAATAATCATAAACATGCTAAGTTATGGTACGCTAGATGGAGTTCAGGATGACTTCACTTTGAAGAGTGATATGCATTCAATCATGGCTCATTTACAGAACTGGGCTACAGTGTCTGATATCCCCATTCCTGATCACCTAGAAAAAGACAAAGGCCCTAACCCTAATCCTAACCCTAACCCTAACCCTAACCCTTTCCGCTTACAATATACAGATATTATATGTTTGAATATATTATCTTATATTCAAATCAGAGAGAAAAATAATCATAAACATGCTAAGTTATGGTACGCTAGATGGAGTTCAGGATGACTTCGCTTTGAAGAGTGATATGCATTCAACCATGGCTCATTTACAGAACTGGGCTACAGTGTCTGATATCCCCATTCCTGATCAGCTAGCAAAAGACAAAGGCCCTAACCCTAATCTTAATCCTAACCCTAACCCTAACCCTTTCCGCTTACAATATACAGATATTATATGTTTAAATATATTATCTTATATTCAAATCAGAGAGAAAAATAATCATAAACATGCTAAGTTATGGTACGCTAGATGGAGTTCAGGATGACTTCACTTTGAAGGGTGATATGCATTCAATCATGGCTCTTTTACAGAACTGGGCTACAGTGTCTGATATCCCCATTCCTGATCAGCTAGCAAAAGACAAAGGCCCTAACCCTAACCCTAACCCTAACCCTAACCCTTTCCGCTTCCAATATACAGATATTATATATTTGAATATATTATCTTATATTCAAATCAGAGAGAAAAATAATCATAAACATGCTAAGTTATGGTACGCTAGATGGAGTTCAGGATGACTTCACTTTGAAGGGTGATATGCATTCAATCATGGCTCATGTACAGAACTGGGCTACAGTGTCTGATATCCCCATTCCTGATCAGCTAGCAAAAGACAAAGGCCCTAACCCTAACCCTAACCCTAACCCTTTCCGCTTCCAATATACAGATATTATATATTTGAATATATTATCTTATATTCAAATCAGAGAGAAAAATAATCGTAAACATGCTAAGTTATGGTACGCTAGATGGAGTTCAGGATGACTTCACTTTGAAGAGTGATATGCATTCAATCATGGCTCATTTACAGAAATGGGCTACAGTGTCTGATATCCCCATTCCTGATCAGCTAGCAAAAGACAAAGGCCCTAACCCTAACCCTAACCCTAACCCTAACCCTAACCCTTTCCGCTTCTAATATACAGATATTATATTTGAATATATTATCTTATATTCAAATCAGAGAGAAAAATAATCATAAACATACGAAGTTATGGTACGCTAGATGGAGTTTAGGATGACTTCACTTTGAAGAGTGATATGCACTCAATCATGGCTCATTTACAAAACTGGGCTACAGTGTCTGATATCCCCATTCCTGATCAGCTAGCAAAAGACAAAGGCCCTAACCCTAACCCTTTCCGCTTCCAATATCCAGATATTATATATTTGAATATATTATCTTATATTCAAATCAGAGAGAAAAATAATCATAAACATGCTAAGTTATGGTAAGCTAGATGGAGTTCAGGATGACTTCACTTTGAAGAGTGATATGCATTCTATCATGGCTCATTTACAGAACTGGGCTACAGTGTCTGATATCCCCATTCCTGATCAGCTAGCAAAAGACAAAGGCCCTAACCCTAACCCTAACCCTTTCCGCTTACAATATACAGATATTATATATTTGAATATATTATCTTATATTCAAATCAGAGAGAAAAATAATCATAAACATGCTAAGTTATGGTACGCTAGATGGAGTTTAGGATGACTTCACTTTGAAGAGTGATGTGCATTCAATCATGGCTCATTTACAGAACTGGGCTACAGTGTCTGATATCCCCATTCCTGATCAGCTAGCAAAAGACAAAGGCCCTAACCCTAACCCTAACCCTAACCCTAACCCTTTCCTTTTCCAATATACAGATATTATATATTTGAATATATTATCTTATATTCAAATCAGAGAGAAAAATAATCATAAACATGCTAAGTTATGGTACGCTAGATGGAGTTCAGGATGACTTCGCTTTGAAGAGTGATATGCATTCAATCATGGCTCATTTACAGAACGGGGCTACAGTGTCTGATATCCCCATTCCTGATCAGCTAGCAAAAGACAAAGGCCCTAACCCTAATCCTAATCCTAACCCTAACCCTAACCCTTTCCGCTTACAATATACAGATATTATATGTTTAAATATATTATCTTATATTCAAATCAGAGAGAAAAATAATCGTAAACATGCTAAGTTATGGTACGCTAGATGGAGTTCAGGATGACTTCACTTTGAAGAGTGATATGCATTCAATCATGGCTCATTTACAGAACTGGGCTACAGTGTCTGATATCCCCATTCCTGATCAGCTAGCAAAAGACAAAGGCCCTAACCCTAACCCTAACCCTAACCCTAACCCTAACCCTTTCCGCTTCTAATATACAGATATTATATATTTGAATATATTATCTCATATTCAAATCAGAGAAAAAAATAATCATAAACATACGAAGTTATGGTACGCTAGATGGAGTTTAGGATGACTTCACTTTGAAGAGTGATATGCACTCAATCATGGCTCATTTACAAAACTGGGCTACAGTGTCTGATATCCCCATTCCTGATCAGCTAGCAAAAGACAAAGGCCCTAACCCTAACCCTAACCCTAACCCTTTCCGCTTCCAATATACAGATATTATATATTTGAATGTATTATCTTATATTCAAATCAGAGAGAAAAATAATCATAAACATGCTAAGTTATGGTACGCTAGATGGAGTTCAGGATGACTTCACTTTGAAGAGTGATATGCATTCAATCATGGCTCATTTACAGAACTGGGCTACAGTGTCTGATATCCCCATTCCTGATCAGCGAGCAAAAGACAAAGGCCCTAACCCTAACCCTTTCCGCTTCCAATATCCAGATATTATATATTTGAATATATTATCTTATATTCAAATCAGAGAGAAAAATAATCATAAACATGCTAAGTTATGGTAAGCTAGATGGAGTTCAGGATGACTTCACTTTGAAGAGTGATATGCATTCTATCATGGCTCCTTTACAGAACTGGGCTACAGTGTCTGATATCCCCATTCCTGATCAGCTAGCAAAAGACAAAGGCCCTAACCCTAACCCTAACCCTTTCCGCTTACAATATTCAGATATTATATGTTTAAATATATTATCTTATATTCAAATCAGAGAGAAAAATAATCATAAACATGCTAAGTTATGGTACGCTAGATGGAGTTTAGGACGACTTCACTTTGAAGAGTGATATGCATTCAATCATGGCTAATTTACAAAACTGGCCTACAGTGTCTGATATCCCCATTCCTGATCAGCTAGCAAAAGACAAAGGACCTAACACTAACCCTAACCCTAACCCTTTCCGCTTACAATATACAGATATTATATATTTGAATATATAATCTTATATTCAAATCAGAGAGAAAAATAATCATAAGCATGCTAAGTTATGGTAAGCTAGATGGGGTTCAGGATCACTTTACTTTGAAGAGTGATATGCATTCAATCATGGCTCATTTACAGAACTGGGCTACAGTGTCTGATATCCCCATTCCGGATTAGCTAGCAAAAGATAAAGGACCTAACACTAACCCTAACCCTAACCCTTTCCGCTTACAATATACAGATATTATATATTTGAATATATTATCTTATATTCAAATCAGAGAGAAAAATAATCATAAGCATGCTAAGTTATGGTAAGCTAGATGGGGTTCAGGATCACTTCACTTTGAAGAGTGATATGCATTCAATCATGGCTCATTTACAGAACGGGGCTACAGTGTCTGATATCCCCATTCCTGAACAGCTAGTAAAAGACAAAGGCCCTAACCCTAACCCTAACCCTAGTCCCGAGTCCCTTTTTGGGAAAGGGGGCGGTTTAGAAATGCGAAGAATAAATCCTAATCCTAACCCTAACCCTTTCCTTTTCCAATATACAGATATTATATATTTGAATATATTATCTTATATTCAAATCAGAGAGAAAAATAATCATAAACATGCTAAGTTATGGTACGCTAGATGGAGTTCAGGATGACTTCACTTTGAAGAGTGATATGCATTCAATCATGGCTCTTTTACAGAACTGGGCTACAGTGTCTGATATCCCCATTCCTGATCAGCTAGCAAAAGCAAAGGCCCTAACCCTAACCCTAACCCTAACCCTAACCCTTTCCGCTTCCAATATACAGATATTATATATTTGAATATATTATCTTATATTCAAATCAGAGAGAAAAATAATCATAAACATGCTAAGTTATGGTACGCTAGATGGAGTTCAGGATGACTTCACTTTGAAGGGTGATATGCATTCAATCATGGCTCTTTTACAGAACTGGGCTACAGTGTCTGATATCCCCATTCCTGATCAGCTAGCAAAAGACAAAGGCCCTAACCCTAACCCTAACCCTAACCCTTTCCGCTTCCAATATACAGATATTATATATTTGAATATATTATCTTATATTCAAATCAGAGAGAAAAATAATCATAAACATGCTAAGTTATGGTACGCTAGATGGAGTTCAGGATGACTTCACTTTGAAGAGTGATATGCATTCAATCATGGCTCATTTACAGAACTGGGCTACAGTGTCTGATATCCCCATTCCTGATCAGCTAGCAAAAGACAAAGGACCTAACCCTAATCCTAATCCTAACCCTAACCCTAACCCTTTCCGCTTACAATATACAGATATTATATGTTTAAATATATTATCTTATATTCAAATCAGAGAGAAAAATAATCATAAACATGCTAAGTTATGGTACGCTAGATGGAGTTCAGGATGACTTCACTTTGAAGAGTGATATGCATTCAATCATGGCTCATTTACAGAATTGGGCGACAGTGTCTGATATCCCCATTCCTGATCAGCGAGCAAAAGACAAAGGCCCTAACCCTAACCCTTTCCGCTTCCAATATCCAGATATTATATATTTGAATATATTATCTTATATTCAAATCAGAGAGAAAAATAATCATAAGCATGCTAAGTTATGGTAAGCTAGATGGGGTTCAGGATCACTTTACTTTGAAGAGTGATATGCATTCAATCATGGCTCATTTACAGAACTGGGCTACAGTGTCTGATATCCCCATTCCGGATTAGCTAGCAAAAGATAAAGGACCTAACACTAACCCTAACCCTAACCCTTTCCGCTTACAATATACAGATATTATATATTTGAATATATTATCTTATATTCAAATCAGAGAGAAAAATAATCATAAGCATGCTAAGTTATGGTAAGCTAGATGGGCTTCAGGATCACTTCACTTTGAAGAGTGATATGCATTCAATCATGGCTCATTTACAGAACGGGGCTACAGTGTCTGATATCCCCATTCCTGAACAGCTAGCAAAAGACAAAGGCCCTAACCCTAACCCTAACCCTAGTCCCGAGTCCCTTTTTGGGAAAGGGGGCGGTTTAGAAATGCGAAGAATAAATCCTAATCCTAACCCTAACCCTTTCCTTTTCCAATATACAGATATTATATATTTGAATATATTATCTTATATTCAAATCACAGAGAAAAATAATCATAAACATGCTAAGTTATGGTACGCTAGATGGAGTTCAGGATGACTTTGCTTTGAAGAGTGATATGCATTCAATCATGGCTCATTTACAGAACTGGGCTACAGTGTCTGATATCCCCATTCCTGATCAGCTAGCAAAAGACAAAGGACCTAACCCTAATCCTAATCCTAACCCTAACCCTAACCCTTTCCGCTTACAATATACAGATATTATATGTTTAAATATATTATCTTATATTCAAATCACAGAGAAAAATAATCATAAACATGCTAAGTTATGGTACGCTAGATGGAGTTCAGGATGACTTTGCTTTGAAGAGTGATATGCATTCAATCATGGCTCATTTACAGAACTGGGCTACAGTGTCTGATATCCCCATTCCTGATCAGCTAGCAAAAGACAAAGGCCCTAACCCTAACCCTAACCCTAACCCTTTCCGCTTACAATATACAGATATTATATATTTGAATATATTATCTTATATTCAAATCAGAGAGAAAAATAATCATAAACATGCTAAGTTATGGTACGCTAGATGGAGTTCAGGATGACTTCACTTTGAAGAGTGATATGCATTCAATAATGGCTCATTTACAGACCTGGGCTACAGTGTCTGATATCCCCATTCCTGATCAGCTAGCAAAAGACAAAGGCCCTAACCCTAACCCTAACCCTAACCCTAACCCTTTCCGCTTCCAATATACAGATATTATATATTTGAATATATTATCTTATATTCAAATCAGAGAGAAAAATAATCATAAACATGCTAAGTTATGGTACGCTAGATGGAGTTCAGGATGACTTCACTTTGAAGAGTGATATGCATTCAATCATGGCTCATTTACAGAACTGGGCTACAGTGTCTGATATCCCCATTCCTGATCACCTAGAAAAAGACAAAGGCCCTAACCCTAATCCTAACCCTAACCCTAACCCTAACCCTTTCCGCTTACAATATACAGATATTATATGTTTGAATATATTATCTTATATTCAAATCAGAGAGAAAAATAATCATAAACATGCTAAGTTATGGTACGCTAGATGGAGTTCAGGATGACTTCGCTTTGAAGAGTGATATGCATTCAACCATGGCTCATTTACAGAACTGGGCTACAGTGTCTGATATCCCCATTCCTGATCAGCTAGCAAAAGACAAAGGCCCTAACCCTAATCTTAATCCTAACCCTAACCCTAACCCTTTCCGCTTACAATATACAGATATTATATGTTTAAATATATTATCTTATATTCAAATCAGAGAGAAAAATAATCATAAACATGCTAAGTTATGGTACGCTAGATGGAGTTCAGGATGACTTCACTTTGAAGGGTGATATGCATTCAATCATGGCTCTTTTACAGAACTGGGCTACAGTGTCTGATATCCCCATTCCTGATCAGCTAGCAAAAGACAAAGGCCCTAACCCTAACCCTAACCCTAACCCTAACCCTTTCCGCTTCCAATATACAGATATTATATATTTGAATATATTATCTTATATTCAAATCAGAGAGAAAAATAATCATAAACATGCTAAGTTATGGTACGCTAGATGGAGTTCAGGATGACTTCACTTTGAAGGGTGATATGCATTCAATCATGGCTCATGTACAGAACTGGGCTACAGTGTCTGATATCCCCATTCCTGATCAGCTAGCAAAAGACAAAGGCCCTAACCCTAACCCTAACCCTAACCCTTTCCGCTTCCAATATACAGATATTATATATTTGAATATATTATCTTATATTCAAATCAGAGAGAAAAATAATCGTAAACATGCTAAGTTATGGTACGCTAGATGGAGTTCAGGATGACTTCACTTTGAAGAGTGATATGCATTCAATCATGGCTCATTTACAGAAATGGGCTACAGTGTCTGATATCCCAATTCCTGATCAGCTAGCAAAAGACAAAGGCCCTAACCCTAACCCTAACCCTAACCCTAACCCTAACCCTTTCCGCTTCTAATATACAGATATTATATTTGAATATATTATCTTATATTCAAATCAGAGAGAAAAATAATCATAAACATACGAAGTTATGGTACGCTAGATGGAGTTTAGGATGACTTCACTTTGAAGAGTGATATGCACTCAATCATGGCTCATTTACAAAACTGGGCTACAGTGTCTGATATCCCCATTCCTGATCAGCTAGCAAAAGACAAAGGCCCTAACCCTAACCCTTTCCGCTTCCAATATCCAGATATTATATATTTGAATATATTATCTTATATTCAAATCAGAGAGAAAAATAATCATAAACATGCTAAGTTATGGTAAGCTAGATGGAGTTCAGGATGACTTCACTTTGAAGAGTGATATGCATTCTATCATGGCTCATTTACAGAACTGGGCTACAGTGTCTGATATCCCCATTCCTGATCAGCTAGCAAAAGACAAAGGCCCTAACCCTAACCCTAACCCTTTCCGCTTACAATATACAGATATTATATATTTGAATATATTATCTTATATTCAAATCAGAGAGAAAAATAATCATAAACATGCTAAGTTATGGTACGCTAGATGGAGTTTAGGATGACTTCACTTTGAAGAGTGATGTGCATTCAATCATGGCTCATTTACAGAACTGGGCTACAGTGTCTGATATCCCCATTCCTGATCAGCTAGCAAAAGACAAAGGCCCTAACCCTAACCCTAACCCTAACCCTAACCCTTTCCTTTTCCAATATACAGATATTATATATTTGAATATATTATCTTATATTCAAATCAGAGAGAAAAATAATCATAAACATGCTAAGTTATGGTACGCTAGATGGAGTTCAGGATGACTTCGCTTTGAAGAGTGATATGCATTCAATCATGGCTCATTTACAGAACGGGGCTACAGTGTCTGATATCCCCATTCCTGATCAGCTAGCAAAAGACAAAGGCCCTAACCCTAATCCTAATCCTAACCCTAACCCTAACCCTTTCCGCTTACAATATACAGATATTATATGTTTAAATATATTATCTTATATTCAAATCAGAGAGAAAAATAATCGTAAACATGCTAAGTTATGGTACGCTAGATGGAGTTCAGGATGACTTCACTTTGAAGAGTGATATGCATTCAATCATGGCTCATTTACAGAACTGGGCTACAGTGTCTGATATCCCCATTCCTGATCAGCTAGCAAAAGACAAAGGCCCTAACCCTAACCCTAACCCTAACCCTAACCCTAACCCTTTCCGCTTCTAATATACAGATATTATATATTTGAATATATTATCTCATATTCAAATCAGAGAAAAAAATAATCATAAACATACGAAGTTATGGTACGCTAGATGGAGTTTAGGATGACTTCACTTTGAAGAGTGATATGCACTCAATCATGGCTCATTTACAAAACTGGGCTACAGTGTCTGATATCCCCATTCCTGATCAGCTAGCAAAAGACAAAGGCCCTAACCCTAACCCTAACCCTAACCCTTTCCGCTTCCAATATACAGATATTATATATTTGAATGTATTATCTTATATTCAAATCAGAGAGAAAAATAATCATAAACATGCTAAGTTATGGTACGCTAGATGGAGTTCAGGATGACTTCACTTTGAAGAGTGATATGCATTCAATCATGGCTCATTTACAGAACTGGGCTACAGTGTCTGATATCCCCATTCCTGATCAGCGAGCAAAAGACAAAGGCCCTAACCCTAACCCTTTCCGCTTCCAATATCCAGATATTATATATTTGAATATATTATCTTATATTCAAATCAGAGAGAAAAATAATCATAAACATGCTAAGTTATGGTAAGCTAGATGGAGTTCAGGATGACTTCACTTTGAAGAGTGATATGCATTCTATCATGGCTCCTTTACAGAACTGGGCTACAGTGTCTGATATCCCCATTCCTGATCAGCTAGCAAAAGACAAAGGCCCTAACCCTAACCCTAACCCTTTCCGCTTACAATATTCAGATATTATATGTTTAAATATATTATCTTATATTCAAATCAGAGAGAAAAATAATCATAAACATGCTAAGTTATGGTACGCTAGATGGAGTTTAGGACGACTTCACTTTGAAGAGTGATATGCATTCAATCATGGCTAATTTACAAAACTGGCCTACAGTGTCTGATATCCCCATTCCTGATCAGCTAGCAAAAGACAAAGGACCTAACACTAACCCTAACCCTAACCCTTTCCGCTTACAATATACAGATATTATATATTTGAATATATAATCTTATATTCAAATCAGAGAGAAAAATAATCATAAGCATGCTAAGTTATGGTAAGCTAGATGGGGTTCAGGATCACTTTACTTTGAAGAGTGATATGCATTCAATCATGGCTCATTTACAGAACTGGGCTACAGTGTCTGATATCCCCATTCCGGATTAGCTAGCAAAAGATAAAGGACCTAACACTAACCCTAACCCTAACCCTTTCCGCTTACAATATACAGATATTATATATTTGAATATATTATCTTATATTCAAATCAGAGAGAAAAATAATCATAAGCATGCTAAGTTATGGTAAGCTAGATGGGGTTCAGGATCACTTCACTTTGAAGAGTGATATGCATTCAATCATGGCTCATTTACAGAACGGGGCTACAGTGTCTGATATCCCCATTCCTGAACAGCTAGTAAAAGACAAAGGCCCTAACCCTAACCCTAACCCTAGTCCCGAGTCCCTTTTTGGGAAAGGGGGCGGTTTAGAAATGCGAAGAATAAATCCTAATCCTAACCCTAACCCTTTCCTTTTCCAATATACAGATATTATATATTTGAATATATTATCTTATATTCAAATCAGAGAGAAAAATAATCATAAACATGCTAAGTTATGGTACGCTAGATGGAGTTCAGGATGACTTCACTTTGAAGAGTGATATGCATTCAATCATGGCTCATTTACAGAACTGGGCTACAGTGTCTGATATCCCCATTCCTGATCAGCTAGCAAAAGACAAAGGCCCTAACCCTAACCCTAACCCTAACCCTAACCCTAACCCTTTCCGCTTCTAATATACAGATATTATATATTTGAATATATTATCTCATATTCAAATCAGAGAAAAAAATAATCATAAACATACGAAGTTATGGTACGCTAGATGGAGTTTAGGATGACTTCACTTTGAAGAGTGATATGCACTCAATCATGGCTCATTTACAAAACTGGGCTACAGTGTCTGATATCCCCATTCCTGATCAGCTAGCAAAAGACAAAGGCCCTAACCCTAACCCTAACCCTAACCCTTTCCGCTTCCAATATACAGATATTATATATTTGAATGTATTATCTTATATTCAAATCAGAGAGAAAAATAATCATAAACATGCTAAGTTATGGTACGCTAGATGGAGTTCAGGATGACTTCACTTTGAAGAGTGATATGCATTCAATCATGGCTCATTTACAGAACTGGGCTACAGTGTCTGATATCCCCATTCCTGATCAGCGAGCAAAAGACAAAGGCCCTAACCCTAACCCTTTCCGCTTCCAATATCCAGATATTATATATTTGAATATATTATCTTATATTCAAATCAGAGAGAAAAATAATCATAAACATGCTAAGTTATGGTAAGCTAGATGGAGTTCAGGATGACTTCACTTTGAAGAGTGATATGCATTCTATCATGGCTCCTTTACAGAACTGGGCTACAGTGTCTGATATCCCCATTCCTGATCAGCTAGCAAAAGACAAAGGCCCTAACCCTAACCCTAACCCTTTCCGCTTACAATATTCAGATATTATATGTTTAAATATATTATCTTATATTCAAATCAGAGAGAAAAATAATCATAAACATGCTAAGTTATGGTACGCTAGATGGAGTTTAGGACGACTTCACTTTGAAGAGTGATATGCATTCAATCATGGCTAATTTACAAAACTGGCCTACAGTGTCTGATATCCCCATTCCTGATCAGCTAGCAAAAGACAAAGGACCTAACACTAACCCTAACCCTAACCCTTTCCGCTTACAATATACAGATATTATATATTTGAATATATAATCTTATATTCAAATCAGAGAGAAAAATAATCATAAGCATGCTAAGTTATGGTAAGCTAGATGGGGTTCAGGATCACTTTACTTTGAAGAGTGATATGCATTCAATCATGGCTCATTTACAGAACTGGGCTACAGTGTCTGATATCCCCATTCCGGATTAGCTAGCAAAAGATAAAGGACCTAACACTAACCCTAACCCTAACCCTTTCCGCTTACAATATACAGATATTATATATTTGAATATATTATCTTATATTCAAATCAGAGAGAAAAATAATCATAAGCATGCTAAGTTATGGTAAGCTAGATGGGGTTCAGGATCACTTCACTTTGAAGAGTGATATGCATTCAATCATGGCTCATTTACAGAACGGGGCTACAGTGTCTGATATCCCCATTCCTGAACAGCTAGTAAAAGACAAAGGCCCTAACCCTAACCCTAACCCTAGTCCCGAGTCCCTTTTTGGGAAAGGGGGCGGTTTAGAAATGCGAAGAATAAATCCTAATCCTAACCCTAACCCTTTCCTTTTCCAATATACAGATATTATATATTTGAATATATTATCTTATATTCAAATCAGAGAGAAAAATAATCATAAACATGCTAAGTTATGGTACGCTAGATGGAGTTCAGGATGACTTCACTTTGAAGGGTGATATGCATTCAATCATGGCTCTTTTACAGAACTGGGCTACAGTGTCTGATATCCCCATTCCTGATCAGCTAGCAAAAGCAAAGGCCCTAACCCTAACCCTAACCCTAACCCTAACCCTTTCCGCTTCCAATATACAGATATTATATATTTGAATATATTATCTTATATTCAAATCAGAGAGAAAAATAATCATAAACATGCTAAGTTATGGTACGCTAGATGGAGTTCAGGATGACTTCACTTTGAAGGGTGATATGCATTCAATCATGGCTCTTTTACAGAACTGGGCTACAGTGTCTGATATCCCCATTCCTGATCAGCTAGCAAAAGACAAAGGCCCTAACCCTAACCCTAACCCTAACCCTTTCCGCTTCCAATATACAGATATTATATATTTGAATATATTATCTTATATTCAAATCAGAGAGAAAAATAATCATAAACATGCTAAGTTATGGTACGCTAGATGGAGTTCAGGATGACTTCACTTTGAAGAGTGATATGCATTCAATCATGGCTCATTTACAGAACTGGGCTACAGTGTCTGATATCCCCATTCCTGATCAGCTAGCAAAAGACAAAGGACCTAACCCTAATCCTAATCCTAACCCTAACCCTAACCCTTTCCGCTTACAATATACAGATATTATATGTTTAAATATATTATCTTATATTCAAATCAGAGAGAAAAATAATCATAAACATGCTAAGTTATGGTACGCTAGATGGAGTTCAGGATGACTTCACTTTGAAGAGTGATATGCATTCAATCATGGCTCATTTACAGAATTGGGCGACAGTGTCTGATATCCCCATTCCTGATCAGCGAGCAAAAGACAAAGGCCCTAACCCTAACCCTTTCCGCTTCCAATATCCAGATATTATATATTTGAATATATTATCTTATATTCAAATCAGAGAGAAAAATAATCATAAGCATGCTAAGTTATGGTAAGCTAGATGGGGTTCAGGATCACTTTACTTTGAAGAGTGATATGCATTCAATCATGGCTCATTTACAGAACTGGGCTACAGTGTCTGATATCCCCATTCCGGATTAGCTAGCAAAAGATAAAGGACCTAACACTAACCCTAACCCTAACCCTTTCCGCTTACAATATACAGATATTATATATTTGAATATATTATCTTATATTCAAATCAGAGAGAAAAATAATCATAAGCATGCTAAGTTATGGTAAGCTAGATGGGCTTCAGGATCACTTCACTTTGAAGAGTGATATGCATTCAATCATGGCTCATTTACAGAACGGGGCTACAGTGTCTGATATCCCCATTCCTGAACAGCTAGCAAAAGACAAAGGCCCTAACCCTAACCCTAACCCTAGTCCCGAGTCCCTTTTTGGGAAAGGGGGCGGTTTAGAAATGCGAAGAATAAATCCTAATCCTAACCCTAACCCTTTCCTTTTCCAATATACAGATATTATATATTTGAATATATTATCTTATATTCAAATCACAGAGAAAAATAATCATAAACATGCTAAGTTATGGTACGCTAGATGGAGTTCAGGATGACTTTGCTTTGAAGAGTGATATGCATTCAATCATGGCTCATTTACAGAACTGGGCTACAGTGTCTGATATCCCCATTCCTGATCAGCTAGCAAAAGACAAAGGACCTAACCCTAATCCTAATCCTAACCCTAACCCTAACCCTTTCCGCTTACAATATACAGATATTATATGTTTAAATATATTATCTTATATTCAAATCACAGAGAAAAATAATCATAAACATGCTAAGTTATGGTACGCTAGATGGAGTTCAGGATGACTTTGCTTTGAAGAGTGATATGCATTCAATCATGGCTCATTTACAGAACTGGGCTACAGTGTCTGATATCCCCATTCCTGATCAGCTAGCAAAAGACAAAGGCCCTAACCCTAACCCTAACCCTAACCCTTTCCGCTTACAATATACAGATATTATATATTTGAATATATTATCTTATATTCAAATCAGAGAGAAAAATAATCATAAACATGCTAAGTTATGGTACGCTAGATGGAGTTCAGGATGACTTCACTTTGAAGAGTGATATGCATTCAATCATGGCTCATTTACAGACCTGGGCTACAGTGTCTGATATCCCCATTCCTGATCAGCTAGCAAAAGACAAAGGACCTAACCCTAATCCTAACCCTAACCCTAACCCTAACCCTTTCCGCTTACAATATACAGATATTATATATTTGAATATATTATCTTATATTCAAATCAGAGAGAAAAATAATCATAAGCATGCTAAGTTATGGTAAGCTAGATGGGGTTCAGGATCACTTTACTTTGAAGAGTGATATGCATTCAATCATGGCTCATTTACAGAACTGGGCTACAGTGTCTGATATCCCCATTCCGGATTAGCTAGCAAAAGATAAAGGACCTAACACTAACCCTAACCCTAACCCTTTCCGCTTACAATATACAGATATTATATATTTGAATATATTATCTTATATTCAAATCAGAGAGAAAAATAATCATAAGCATGCTAAGTTATGGTAAGCTAGATGGGCTTCAGGATCACTTCACTTTGAAGAGTGATATGCATTCAATCATGGCTCATTTACAGAACGGGGCTACAGTGTCTGATATCCCCATTCCTGAACAGCTAGCAAAAGACAAAGGCCCTAACCCTAACCCTAACCCTAGTCCCGAGTCCCTTTTTGGGAAAGGGGGCGGTTTAGAAATGCGAAGAATAAATCCTAATCCTAACCCTAACCCTTTCCTTTTCCAATATACAGATATTATATATTTGAATATATTATCTTATATTCAAATCACAGAGAAAAATAATCATAAACATGCTAAGTTATGGTACGCTAGATGGAGTTCAGGATGACTTTGCTTTGAAGAGTGATATGCATTCAATCATGGCTCATTTACAGAACTGGGCTACAGTGTCTGATATCCCCATTCCTGATCAGCTAGCAAAAGACAAAGGCCCTACCCCTAACCCTAACCCTAACCCTTTCCGCTTACAATATACAGATATTATATATTTGAATATATTATCTTATATTCAAATCAGAGAGAAAAATAATCATAAACATGCTAAGTTATGGTACGCTAGATGGAGTTCAGGATGACTTCACTTTGAAGAGTGATATGCATTCTATCATGGCTCATTTACAGAACTGGGCTACAGTGTCTGATATCCCCATTCCTGATCAGCTAGCAAAAGACAAAGGCCCTAACCCTAACCCTAACCCTTTCCGCTTCCAATATCCAGATATTATATATTTGAATATATTATCTTATATTCAAATCAGAGAGAAAAATAATCATAAACATGCTAAGTTATGGTACGCTAGATGGGGTTTAGGATGACTTCACTTTGAAGAGTGATATGCATTCAATCATGGCTCATTTACAAAACTGGGCTACAGTGTCTGATATCCCCATTCCTGATCAGCTAGCAAAAGACAAAGGACCTAACACTAACCCTAACCCTAACCCTAACCCTTTCCGCTTACAATATACAGATATTATATATTTGAATATATTATCTTATATTCAAATCAGAGAGAAAAATAATCATAAGCATGCTAAGTTATGGTAAGCTAGATGGGTTTCAGGATCACTTTACTTTGAAGAGTGATATGCATTCAGTCATGGCTCATTTACAGAACTGGGCTACAGTGTCTGATATCCCCATTCCGGATTAGCTAGCAAAAGACAAAGGACCTAACACTAACCCTAACCCTAACCCTTTCCACTTAGAATATACAGATATTATATATTTGAATATAATATCTTATATTCAAATCAGAGAGAAAAATAATCATAAGCATGCTAAGTTATGGTAAGCAAATGGGGTTCAGGATCACTTCACTTTGAAGAGTGATATGCATTCAATCATGGCTCATTTACAGAACGGGGCTACAGTGTCTGATATCCCCATTCCTGATCAGCGAGCAAAAGACAAAGGCCCTAACCCTAACCCTTTCCGCTTCCAATATCCAGATATTATATATTTGAATATATTATCTTATATTCAAATCAGAGAGAAAAATAATCATAAACATGCTAAGTTATGGTAAGCTAGATGGAGTTCAGGATGACTTCACTTTGAAGAGTGATATGCATTCTATCATGGCTCATTTACAGAACTGGGCTACAGTGTCTGATATCCCCATTCCTGATCAGCTAGAAAAGACAAAGGCCCTAACCCTAACCCTAACCCTAACCCTTTCCGCTTACAATATACAGATATTATATATTTGAATATATTATCTTATATTCAAATCAGAGAGAAAAATAATCATAAACATGCTAAGTTATGGTACGCTAGATGGAGTTTAGGACGACTTCACTTTGAAGAGTGATATGCATTCAATCATGGCTCATTTACAAAACTGGGCTACAGTGTCTGATATCCCCATTCCTGATCAGCTAGCAAAAGACAAAGGACCTAACCCTAACCCTAACCCTAACCCTAACCCTTTCCGCTTACAATATACAGATATTATATATTTGAATATATTATCTTATATTCAAATCAGAGAGAAAAATAATCATAAGCATGCTAAGTTATGGTAAGCTAGATGGGGTTCAGGATCACTTTACTTTGAAGAGTGATATGCATTCAATCATGGCTCATTTACAGAACTGGGCTACAGTGTCTGATATCCCCATTCCGGATTAGCTAGCAAAAGATAAAGGACCTAACACTAACCCTAACCCTAACCCTTTCCGCTTACAATATACAGATATTATATATTTGAATATATTATCTTATATTCAAATCAGAGAGAAAAATAATCATAAGCATGCTAAGTTATGGTAAGCTAGATGGGCTTCAGGATCACTTCACTTTGAAGAGTGATATGCATTCAATCATGGCTCATTTAGAGAACGGGGCTACAGTGTCTGATATCCCCATTCCTGAACAGCTAGCAAAAGACAAAGGCCCTAACCCTAACCCTAACCCTAGTCCCGAGTCCCTTTTTGGGAAAGGGGGCGGTTTAGAAATGCGAAGAATAAATCCTAATCCTAACCCTAACCCTTTCCTTTTCCAATATACAGATATTATATATTTGAATATATTATCTTATATTCAAATCACAGAGAAAAATAATCATAAACATGCTAAGTTATGGTACGCTAGATGGAGTTCAGGATGACTTTGCTTTGAAGAGTGATATGCATTCAATCATGGCTCATTTACAGAACTGGGCTACAGTGTCTGATATCCCCATTCCTGATCAGCTAGCAAAAGACAAAGGCCCTAACCCTAACCCTAACCCTAACCCTTTCCGCTTACAATATACAGATATTATATATTTGAATATATTATCTTATATTCAAATCAGAGAGAAAAATAATCATAAACATGCTAAGTTATGGTACGCTAGATGGAGTTCAGGATGACTTCACTTTGAAGAGTGATATGCATTCAATCATGGCTCATTTACAGAACTGGGCTACAGTGTCTGATATCCCCATTCCTGATCAGCTAGCAAAAGACAAAGGCCCTAACCCTAACCCTAACCCTAACCCTAACCCTAACCCTTTCCGCTTCCAATATACAGATATTATATATTTGAATATATTATCTTATATTCAAATCAGAGAGAAAAATAATCATAAACATGCTAAGTTATGGTACGCTAGATGGAGTTCAGGATGACTTCACTTTGAAGGGTGATATGCATTCAATCATGGCTCATTTACAGAACTGGGCTACAGTGTCTGATATCCCCATTCCTGATCAGCTAGAAAAAGACAAAGGCCCTAACCCTAACCCTAACCCTAACCCTAACCCTTTCCTTTTCCAATATACAGATATTATATATTTGAATATATTATCTTATATTCAAATCAGAGAGAAAAATAATCATAAACATGCTAAGTTATGGTACGCTAGATGGAGTTCAGGATGACTTCGCTTTGAAGAGTGATATGCATTCAATCATGGCTCATTTACAGAACTGGGCTATAGTGTCTGATATCCCCATTCCTGATCAGCTAGCAAAAGACAAAGGCCCTAACCCGAACCCTAACCCTAACCCTTTCCGCTTACAATATACAGATATTATATATTTGAATATATTATCTTATGTTCAAATCAGAGAGAAAAATAATCATAAACATGCTAAGTTATGGTACGCTAGATGGAGTTCAGGATGACTTCACTTTGAAGAGTGATATGCATTCAATCATGGCTCATTTACACAACTGGGCTACAGTGTCTGATATCCCCATTCCTGATCAGCTAGCAAAAGACAAAGACAATAACCCTAATCCTAACCCTAACCCTAAACCTTTCCGCTTACAATATAGAGATATTATATATTTGAATATATTATCTTATATTCAAATCAGAGAGAAAAATAATCATAAACATGCTAAGTTATGGAACGCTAGATGGAGTTCAGGATGACTTCACTTTGAAGAGTGATATGCATTCAATCATGGCTCATTTACAGAACTGGGCTACAGTGTCTGATATCCCCATTCCTGATCAGCTAGCAAAAGACAAAGGCCCTAACCCTAACCCTAACCCTAACCCTAACCCTTTCCGCTTCCAATATACAGATATTATATATTTGAATATATTATCTTATATTCAAATCAGAGAGAAAAATAATCATAAACATGCTAAGTTATGGTACGCTATATGGAGTTCAGGATGACTTCACTTTGAAGGGTGATATGCATTCAATCATGGCTCTTTTACAGAACTAGGCTACAGTGTCTGATATCCCCATTCCTGATCAGCTAGCAAAAGACAAAGGCCCTAACCCTAACCCTAACCCTTTCCGCTTCCAATATACAGATATTATATATTTGAATATATTATCTTATATTCAAATCAGAGAGAAAAATAATCATAAACATGCTAAGTTATGGTACGCTAGATGGAGTTCAGGATGACTTCACTTTGAAGAGTGATATGCATTCAATCATGGCTCATTTACAGAACTGGGCTACAGTGTCTGATATCCCCATTCCTGATCAGCTAGAAAAAGACAAAGGCCCTAACCCTAACCCTAAACCTAACCCTAACCCTTTCCTTTTCCAATATACAGATATTATATATTTGAATATATTATCTTATATTCAAATCAGAGAGAAAAATAATCATAAACATGCTAAGTTTTGGTACGCTAGATGGAGTTCAGGATGACTTCGCTTTGAAGAGTGATATGCATTCAATCATGGCTCATTTACAGAACTGGGCTACAGTGTCTGATATCCCCATTCCTGATCAGCTAGCAAAAGACAAAGGCCCTAACCCTAATCCTAATCCTAACCCTAACCCTAACCCTTTCCGCTTACAATATACCGATATTATATGTTTGAATATATTATCTTATATTCAAATCAGAGAGAAAAATAATCATAAACATGCTAAGTTATGGTACGCTAGATGGAGTTCAGGATGACTTCACTTTGAAGAGTGATATGCATTCAATCATGGCTCATTTACAGAACTGGGCTACAGTGTCTGATATCCCCATTCCTGATCAGCTAGCAAAAGACAAAGGCCCTAACCCTAACCCTAACCCTAACCCTTTCCGCTTCTAATATACAGATATTATATATTTGAATATATTATCTTATATTCAAATCAGAGAGAAAAATAATCATAAACATACGAAGTTATGGTACGCTAGATGGAGTTTAGGATGACTTCACTTTGAAGAGTGATATGCATTCAATCATGGCTCATTTACAAAACTGGGCTACAGTGTCTGATATCCCCATTCCTGATCAGCTAGCAAAAGACAAAGGCCCTAACCCTAACCCTAACCCTAACCCTTTCCGCTTCCAATATACAGATATTATATATTTGAATGTATTATCTTATATTCAAATCAGAGAGAAAAATAATCATAAACATGCTAAGTTATGGTACGCTAGATGGAGTTCAGGATGACTTCACTTTGAAGAGTGATATGCATTCAATCATGGCTCATTTACAGAACTGGGCTACAGTGTCTGATATCCCCATTCCTGATCAGCGAGCAAAAGACAAAGGCCCTAACCCTAACCCTTTCCGCTTCCAATATACAGATATTATATATTTGAATATATTATCTTATATTCAAATCAGAGAGAAAAATAATCATAAACATGCTAAGTTATGGTAAGCTAGATGGAGTTCAGGATGACTTCACTTTGAAGAGTGATATGCATTCTATCATGGCTCATTTACAGAACTGGGCTACAGTGTCTGACATCCCCATTCCTGATCAGCTAGCAAAAGACAAAGGACCTAACACTAACCCTAACCCTAACCCTAACCCTTTCCGCTTACAATATACAGATATTATATATTTGAATATATTATCTTATATTCAAATCAGAGAGAAAAATAATCATAAGCATGCTAAGTTATGGTAAGCTAGATGGGGTTCAGGATCACTTTACTTTGAAGAGTGATATGCATTCAATCATGGCTCATTTACAGAACTGGGCTACAGTGTCTGATATCCCCATTCCTGATCAGCGAGCAAAAGACAAAGGCCCTAACCCTAACCCTTTCCGCTTCCAATATACAGATATTATATATTTGAATATATTATCTTATATTCAAATCAGAGAGAAAAATAATCATAAACATGCTAAGTTATGGTAAGCTAGATGGAGTTCAGGATGACTTCACTTTGAAGAGTGATATGCATTCTATCATGGCTCATTTACAGAACTGGGCTACAGTGTCTGATATCCCCATTCCTGATCAGCTAGCAAAAGACAAAGGACCTAACACTAACCCTAACCCTAACCCTAACCCTTTCCGCTTACAATATACAGATATTATATATTTGAATATATTATCTTATATTCAAATCAGAGAGAAAAATAATCATAAACATGCTAAGTTTTGGTACGCTAGATGGAGTTCAGGATGACTTCGCTTTGAAGAGTGATATGCATTCAATCATGGCTCATTTACAGAACTGGGCTACAGTGTCTGATATCCCCATTCCTGATCAGCTAGCAAAAGACAAAGGCCCTAACCCTAATCCTAATCCTAACCCTAACCCTAACCCTTTCCGCTTACAATATACCGATATTATATGTTTGAATATATTATCTTATATTCAAATCAGAGAGAAAAATAATCATAAGCATGCTAAGTTATGGTAAGCTAGATGGGGTTCAGGATCACTTTACTTTGAAGAGTGATATGCATTCAATCATGGCTCATTTACAGAACTGGGCTACAGTGTCTGATATCCCCATTCCTGATCAGCGAGCAAAAGACAAAGGCCCTAACCCTAACCCTTTCCGCTTCCAATATACAGATATTATATATTTGAATATATTATCTTATATTCAAATCAGAGAGAAAAATAATCATAAACATGCTAAGTTATGGTAAGCTAGATGGAGTTCAGGATGACTTCACTTTGAAGAGTGATATGCATTCTATCATGGCTCATTTACAGAACTGGGCTACAGTGTCTGATATCCCCATTCCTGATCAGCTAGCAAAAGACAAAGGACCTAACACTAACCCTAACCCTAACCCTAACCCTTTCCGCTTACAATATACAGATATTATATATTTGAATATATTATCTTATATTCAAATCAGAGAGAAAAATAATCATAAACATGCTAAGTTTTGGTACGCTAGATGGAGTTCAGGATGACTTCGCTTTGAAGAGTGATATGCATTCAATCATGGCTCATTTACAGAACTGGGCTACAGTGTCTGATATCCCCATTCCTGATCAGCTAGCAAAAGACAAAGGCCCTAACCCTAATCCTAATCCTAACCCTAACCCTAACCCTTTCCGCTTACAATATACCGATATTATATGTTTGAATATATTATCTTATATTCAAATCAGAGAGAAAAATAATCATAAACATGCTAAGTTATGGTACGCTAGATGGAGTTCAGGATGACTTCACTTTGAAGAGTGATATGCATTCAATCATGGCTCATTTACAGAACTGGGCTACAGTGTCTGATATCCCCATTCCTGATCAGCTAGCAAAAGACAAAGGCCCTAACCCTAACCCTAACCCTAACCCTTTCCGCTTCTAATATACAGATATTATATATTTGAATATATTATCTTATATTCAAATCAGAGAGAAAAATAATCATAAACATACGAAGTTATGGTACGCTAGATGGAGTTTAGGATGACTTCACTTTGAAGAGTGATATGCATTCAATCATGGCTCATTTACAAAACTGGGCTACAGTGTCTGATATCCCCATTCCTGATCAGCTAGCAAAAGACAAAGGCCCTAACCCTAACCCTAACCCTAACCCTTTCCGCTTCCAATATACAGATATTATATATTTGAATGTATTATCTTATATTCAAATCAGAGAGAAAAATAATCATAAACATGCTAAGTTATGGTACGCTAGATGGAGTTCAGGATGACTTCACTTTGAAGAGTGATATGCATTCAATCATGGCTCATTTACAGAACTGGGCTACAGTGTCTGATATCCCCATTCCTGATCAGCGAGCAAAAGACAAAGGCCCTAACCCTAACCCTTTCCGCTTCCAATATACAGATATTATATATTTGAATATATTATCTTATATTCAAATCAGAGAGAAAAATAATCATAAACATGCTAAGTTATGGTAAGCTAGATGGAGTTCAGGATGACTTCACTTTGAAGAGTGATATGCATTCTATCATGGCTCATTTACAGAACTGGGCTACAGTGTCTGATATCCCCATTCCTGATCAGCTAGCAAAAGACAAAGGACCTAACACTAACCCTAACCCTAACCCTAACCCTTTCCGCTTACAATATACAGATATTATATATTTGAATATATTATCTTATATTCAAATCAGAGAGAAAAATAATCATAAGCATGCTAAGTTATGGTAAGCTAGATGGGGTTCAGGATCACTTCACTTTGAAGAGTGATATGCATTCAATCATGGCTCATTTACAGAACTGGGCTACAGTGTCTGATATCCCCATTCCTGATCAGCTAGCAAAAGACAAAGGCCCTAACCCTATTCCTAATCCTAACCCTAACCCTTTCTGCTTACAATATACAGATATTATATATTTGAATATATTATCTTATATTCAAATCAGAGAGAAAAATAATCATAAACATGCTAAGTTATGGTAAGCTAGATGGAGTTCAGGATGACTTCACTTTGAAGAGTGATATGCATTCTATCATGGCTCATTTACAGAACTGGGCTACAGTGTCTGATATCCCCATTCCTGATCAGCTAGCAAAAGACAAAGGCCCTAACCCTAACCCTAACCCTTTCCGCTTACAATATACAGATATTATATATTTGAATATATTATCTTATATTCAAATCAGAGAGAAAAATAATCATAAACATGCCAAGTTATGGTACGCTAGATGGGGTTTAGGATGACTTCACTTTGAAGAGTGATATGCATTCAATCATGGCTCATTTACAAAACTGGGCTACAGTGTCTGATATCCCCATTCCTGATCAGCTAGCAAAAGACAAAGGACCTAACACTAACCCTAACCCTAACCCTAACCCTTTCCGCTTACAATATACAGATATTATATATTTGAATATATTATCTTATATTCAAATCAGAGAGAAAAATAATCATAAGCATGCTAAGTTATGGTAAGCTAGATGGGTTTCAGGATCACTTTACTTTGAAGAGTGATATGCATTCAATCATGGCTCATTTACAGAACTGGGCTACAGTGTCTGATATCCCCATTCCGGATTAGCTAGCAAAAGACAAAGGACCTAACACTAACACTAACCCTAATCCTTTCCGCTTAGAATATACAGATATTATATATTTGAATATAATATCTTATATTCAAATCAGAGAGAAAAATAATCATAAGCATGCTAAGTTATGGTAAGCTAGATGGGGTTCAGGATCACTTCACTTTGAAGAGTGATATGCATTCAATCATGGCTCATTTACAGAACGGGGCTATAGTGTCTGATATCCCCATTCCTGATCAGCTAGCAAAAGACAAAGGCCCTAACCCTAACCCTTTCCGCTTCCAATATACAGATATTATATATTTGAATATATTATCTTATATTCAAATCAGAGAGAAAAATAATCATAAACATGCTAAGTTATGGTAAGCTAGATGGAGTTCAGGACGACTTCACTTTGAAGAGTGATATGCATTCTATCATGGCTCATTTACAGAACTGGGCTACAGTGTCTGATATCCCCATTCCTGATCAGCTAGCAAAAGACAAAGGCCCTAACCCTAACCCTAACCCTAGTCCCGAGTCCCTTTTTGGGAAAGGGGGCGGTTTAGAAATGCTAAGAATAAATCCTAATCCTAACCCTAACCCTTTCCTTTTCCAATATACAGATATTATATATTTGAATATATTATCTTATATTCAAATCAGAGAGAAAAATAATCATAAACATGCTAAGGTATGGTAAGCTAGATGGAGTTTAGGACGACTTCACTTTGAAGAGTGATATGCATTCAATCATGGCTCATTTACAGAACTGGGCTACAGTGTCTGATATCCCCATTCCTGATCAGCTAGCAAAAGACAAAGGCCCTAACCCTAACCCTAACCCTAACCCTAACCCTTTCCGCTTCCAATATACAGATATTATATATTTGAATATATTATCTTATATTCAAATCAGAGAGAAAAATAATCATAAACATGCTAAGTTATGGTAAGCTAGATGGAGTTCAGGACGACTTCACTTTGAAGAGTGATATGCATTCTATCATGGCTCATTTACAGAACTGGGCTACAGTGTCTGATATCCCCATTCCTGATCAGCTAGCAAAAGACAAAGGCCCTAACCCTAACCCTAACCCTAGTCCCGAGTCCCTTTTTGGGAAAGGGGGCGGTTTAGAAATGCTAAGAATAAATCCTAATCCTAACCCTAACCCTTTCCTTTTCCAATATACAGATATTATATATTTGAATATATTATCTTATATTCAAATCAGAGAGAAAAATAATCATAAACATGCTAAGTTATGGTAAGCTAGATGGAGTTTAGGACGACTTCACTTTGAAGAGTGATATGCATTCAATCATGGCTCATTTACAGAACTGGGCTACAGTGTCTGATATCCCCATTCCTGATCAGCTAGCAAAAGACAAAGGACCTAACACTAACCCTAACCCTAACCCTAACCCTTTCCGCTTACAATATACAGATATTATATATTTGAATATATTATCTTATATTCAAATCAGAGAGAAAAATAATCATAAACATGCTAAGTTATGGTACGCTAGATGGAGTTCAGGATGACTTCACTTTGAAGAGTGATATGCATTCAATCATGGCTCATTTACAGAACTGGGCTACAGTGTCTGATATCCCCATTCCTGATCAGCTAGCAAAAGACAAAGGCCCTAACCCTAATCCTAACCCTAACCCTAACCCTTTCCGCTTACAATATAGAGATATTATATATTTGAATATATTATCTTATATTCAAATCAGAGAGAAAAATAATCATAAACATGCTAAGTTATGGAACGCTAGATGGAGTTCAGGATGACTTCACTTTGAAGAGTGATATGCATTCAATCATGGCTCATTTACAGAACTGGGCTACAGTGTCTGATATCCCCATTCCTGATCAGCTAGCAAAAGACAAAGGCCCTAACCCTAACCCTAACCCTAACCCTAACCCTTTCCGCTTCCAATATACAGATATTATATATTTGAATATATTATCTTATATTCAAATCAGAGAGAAAAATAATCATAAACATGCTAAGTTATGGTACGCTAGATGGAGTTCAGGATGACTTCACTTTGAAGGGTGATATGCATTCAATCATGGCTCTTTTACAGAACTGGGCTACAGTGTCTGATATCCCCATTCCTGATCAGCTAGCAAAAGACAAAGGCCCTAACCCTAACCCTAACCCTAACCCTTTCCGCTTCCAATATACAGATATTATATATTTGAATGTATTATCTTATATTCAAATCAGAGAGAAAAATAATCATAAACACGCTAAGTTATGGTACGCTAGATGGAGTTCAGGATGACTTCACTTTGAAGAGTGATATGCATTCAATCATGGCTCATTTACAGAACTGGGCTACAGTGTCTGATATCCCCATTCCTGATCAGCGAGCAAAAGACAAAGGCCCTAACCCTAACCCTTTCCGCTTCCAATATACAGATATTATATATTTGAATATATTATCTTATATTCAAATCAGAGAGAAAAATAATCATAAACATGCTAAGTTATGGTAAGCTAGATGGAGTTCAGGATGACTTCACTTTGAAGAGTGATATGCATTCTATCATGGCTCATTTACAGAACTGGGCTACAGAGTCTGATATCCCCATTCCTGATCAGCTAGCAAAAGACAAAGGACCTAACACTAACCCTAACCCTAACCCTAACCCTTTCCGCTTACAATATACAGATATTATATATTTGAATATATTATCTTATATTCAAATCAGAGAGAAAAATAATCATAAGCATGCTAAGTTATGGTAAGCTAGATGGGGTTCAGGATCACTTTACTTTGAAGAGTGATATGCATTCAATCATGGCTCATTTACAGAACTGGGCTACAGTGTCTGATATCCCCATTCCAGATTAGCTAGCAAAACACAAAGGACCTAACACTAACCCTAACCCTAACCCTTTCCGCTTAGAATATACAGATATTATATATTTGAATATATTATCTTATATTCAAATCAGAGAGAAAAATAATCATAAGCATGCTAAGTTATGGTAAGCTAGATGGGGTTCAGGATCACTTCACTTTGAAGAGTGATACGCATTCAATCATGGCTCATTTACAGAACTGGGCTACAGTGTCTGATATCCCCATTCCTGATCAGCTAGCAAAAGACAAAGGCCCTAACCCTATTCCTAATCCTAACCCTAACCCTTTCTGCTTACAATATACAGATATTATATATTTGAATATATTATCTTATATTCAAATCAGAGAGAAAAATAATCATAAACATGCTAAGTTATGGTAAGCTAGATGGAGTTCAGGATGACTTCACTTTGAAGAGTGATATGCATTCTATCATGGCTCATTTACAGAACTGGGCTACAGTGTCTGATATCCCCATTCCTGATCAGCTAGCAAAAGACAAAGGCCCTAACCCTAACCCTAACCCTTTCCGCTTACAATATACAGATATTATATATTTGAATATATTATCTTATATTCAAATCAGAGAGAAAAATAATCATAAACATGCCAAGTTATGGTACGCTAGATGGAGTTTATGATGACTTCACTTTGAAGAGTGATATGCATTCAATCATGGCTCATTTACAAAACTGGGCTACAGTGTCTGATATCCCCATTCCTGATCAGCTAGCAAAAGACAAAGGACCTAACACTAACCCTAACCCTAACCCTAACCCTTTCCGCTTACAATATACAGATATTATATATTTGAATATAATATCTTATATTCAAATCAGAGAGAAAAATAATCATAAGCATGCTAAGTTATGGTAAGCTAGATGGGGTTCAGGATCACTTCACTTTGAAGAGTGATATGCATTCAATCATGGCTCATTTACAGAACGGGGCTACAGTGTCTGATATCCCCATTCCTGATCAGCTAGCAAAAGACAAAGGCCCTAACCCTAACCCTTTCCGCTTCCAATATACAGATATTATATATTTGAATATATTATCTTATATTCAAATCAGAGAGAAAAATAATCATAAACATGCTAAGTTATGGTAAGCTAGATGGAGTTCAGGACGACTTCATTTTGAAGAGTGATATGCATTCTATCATGGCTCATTTACAGAACTGGGCTACAGTGTCTGATATCCCCATTCCTGATCAGCTAGCAAAAGACAAAGGCCCTAACCCTAACCCTAACCCTAACCCTTTCCGCTTCCAATATACAGATATTATATATTTGAATATATTATCTTATATTCAAATCAGAGAGAAAAATAATCATAAACATGCTAAGTTATGGTACGCTAGATGGAGTTCAGGATGACTTCACTTTGAAGAGTGATATGCATTCAATCATGGCTCATTTACAGAACTGGGCTACAGTGTCTGATATCCCCATTCCTGATCAGCTAGAAAAAGACAAAGGCCCTAACCCTAACCCTAAACCTAACCCTAACCCTTTCCTTTTCCAATATACAGATATTATATATTTGAATATATTATCTTATATTCAAATCAGAGAGAAAAATAATCATAAGCATGCTAAGTTATGGTAAGCTAGATGGGGTTCAGGATCACTTCACTTTGAAGAGTGATACGCATTCAATCATGGCTCATTTACAGAACTGGGCTACAGTGTCTGATATCCCCATTCCTGATCAGCTAGCAAAAGACAAAGGCCCTAACCCTATTCCTAATCCTAACCCTAACCCTTTCTGCTTACAATATACAGATATTATATATTTGAATATATTATCTTATATTCAAATCAGAGAGAAAAATAATCATAAACATGCTAAGTTATGGTAAGCTAGATGGAGTTCAGGATGACTTCACTTTGAAGAGTGATATGCATTCTATCATGGCTCATTTACAGAACTGGGCTACAGTGTCTGATATCCCCATTCCTGATCAGCTAGCAAAAGACAAAGGCCCTAACCCTAACCCTAACCCTTTCCGCTTACAATATACAGATATTATATATTTGAATATATTATCTTATATTCAAATCAGAGAGAAAAATAATCATAAACATGCCAAGTTATGGTACGCTAGATGGAGTTTATGATGACTTCACTTTGAAGAGTGATATGCATTCAATCATGGCTCATTTACAAAACTGGGCTACAGTGTCTGATATCCCCATTCCTGATCAGCTAGCAAAAGACAAAGGACCTAACACTAACCCTAACCCTAACCCTAACCCTTTCCGCTTACAATATACAGATATTATATATTTGAATATAATATCTTATATTCAAATCAGAGAGAAAAATAATCATAAGCATGCTAAGTTATGGTAAGCTAGATGGGGTTCAGGATCACTTCACTTTGAAGAGTGATATGCATTCAATCATGGCTCATTTACAGAACGGGGCTACAGTGTCTGATATCCCCATTCCTGATCAGCTAGCAAAAGACAAAGGCCCTAACCCTAACCCTTTCCGCTTCCAATATACAGATATTATATATTTGAATATATTATCTTATATTCAAATCAGAGAGAAAAATAATCATAAACATGCTAAGTTATGGTAAGCTAGATGGAGTTCAGGACGACTTCATTTTGAAGAGTGATATGCATTCTATCATGGCTCATTTACAGAACTGGGCTACAGTGTCTGATATCCCCATTCCTGATCAGCTAGCAAAAGACAAAGGCCCTAACCCTAACCCTAACCCTAACCCTTTCCGCTTCCAATATACAGATATTATATATTTGAATATATTATCTTATATTCAAATCAGAGAGAAAAATAATCATAAACATGCTAAGTTATGGTACGCTAGATGGAGTTCAGGATGACTTCACTTTGAAGAGTGATATGCATTCAATCATGGCTCATTTACAGAACTGGGCTACAGTGTCTGATATCCCCATTCCTGATCAGCTAGAAAAAGACAAAGGCCCTAACCCTAACCCTAAACCTAACCCTAACCCTTTCCTTTTCCAATATACAGATATTATATATTTGAATATATTATCTTATATTCAAATCAGAGAGAAAAATAATCATAAACATGCTAAGTTTTGGTACGCTAGATGGAGTTCAGGATGACTTCGCTTTGAAGAGTGATATGCATTCAATCATGGCTCATTTACAGAACTGGGCTACAGTGTCTGATATCCCCATTCCTGATCAGCTAGCAAAAGACAAAGGCCCTAACCCTAATCCTAATCCTAACCCTAACCCTAACCCTTTCCGCTTACAATATACAGATATTATATGTTTGAATATATTATCTTATATTCAAATCAGAGAGAAAAATAATCATAAACATGCTAAGTTATGGTACGCTAGATGGAGTTCAGGATGACTTCACTTTGAAGAGTGATATGCATTCAATCATGGCTCATTTACAGAACTGGGCTACAGTGTCTGATATCCCCATTCCTGATCAGCGAGCAAGAGACAAAGGCCCTAACCCTAACCCTTTCCGCTTCCAATATACAGATATTATATATTTGAATATATTATCTTATATTCAAATCAGAGAGAAAAATAATCATAAGCATGCTAAGTTATGGTAAGCTAGATGGGGTTCAGGATCACTTCACTTTGAAGAGTGATATGCATTCAATCATGGCTCATTTACAGAACTGGGCTACAGTGTCTGATATCCCCATTCCTGATCAGCTAGCAAAAGACAAAGGCCCTAACTCTAACCCTAACCCTTTCCGCTTCCAATACACAGATATTATATATTTGAATATATTATCTTATATTCAAATCAGAGAGAAAAATAATCATAAACATGCTAAGTTTTGGTACGCTAGATGGAGTTCAGGATGACTTCGCTTTGAAGAGTGATATGCATTCAATCATGGCTCATTTACAGAACTGGGCTACAGTGTCTGATATCCCCATTCCTGATCAGCTAGCAAAAGACAAAGGCCCTAACACTAATCCTAATCCTAAACCTAACCCTAACCCTTTCCGCTTACAATATACAGATATTATATGTTTGAATATATTATCTTATATTCAAATCAGAGAGAAAAATAATCATAAACATGCTAAGTTATGGTACGCTAGATGGAGTTCAGGATGACTTCACTTTGAAGAGTGATATGCATTCAATCATGGCTCATTTACAGAACTGGGCTACAGTGTCTGATATCCCCATTCCGGATTAGCTAGCAAAAGACAAAGGCCCTAACTCTAACCCTAACCCTAACCCTAACCCTTTCCGCTTCCAATATACAGATATTATATATTTGAATATATTATCTTATATTCAAATCAGAGAGAAAAATAATCATAAACATGCTAAGTTATGGTAAGCTAGATGGAGTTCAGGATGACTTCACTTTGAAGAGTGATATGCATTCTATCATGGCTCATTTACAGAACTGGGCTACAGTGTCTGATATCCCCATTCCTGATCAGCTAGCAAAAGACAAAGGACCTAACACTAACCCTAACCCTAACCCTAACCCTTTCCGCTTACAATATACAGATATTATATATTTGAAAATATTATCTTATATTCAAATCAGAGAGAAAAATAATCATAAGCATGCTAAGTTATGGTAAGCTAGATGGGGTTCAGGATCACTTTACTTTGAAGAGTGATATGCATTCAATCATGGCTCATTTACAGAACTGGGCTACAGTGTCTGATATCCCCATTCCGGATTAGCTAGCAAAACACAAAGGACCTAACACTAACCCTAACCCTAACCCTTTCCGCTTAGAATATACAGATATTATATATTTGAATATATTATCTTATATTCAAATCAGAGAGAAAAATAATCATAAGCATGCTAAGTTATGGTAAGCTAGATGGGGTTCAGGATCACTTCACTTTGAAGAGTGATATGCATTCAATCATGGCTCATTTACAGAACTGGGCTACAGTGTCTGATATCCCCATTCCTGATCAGCTAGCAAAAGACAAAGGCCCTAACCCTATTCCTAATCCTAACCCTAACCCTTTCTGCTTACAATATACAGATATTATATATTTGAATATATTATCTTATATTCAAATCAGAGAGAAAAATAATCATAAACATGCTAAGTTATGGTAAGCTAGATGGAGTTCAGGATGACTTCACTTTGAAGAGTGATATGCATTCTATCATGGCTCATTTACAGAACTGGGCTACAGTGTCTGATATCCCCATTCCTGATCAGCTAGCAAAAGACAAAGGCCCTAACCCTAACCCTAACCCTTTCCGCTTACAATATACAGATATTATATATTTGAATATATTATCTTATATTCAAATCAGAGAGAAAAATAATCATAAACATGCCAAGTTATGGTACGCTAGATGGAGTTTAGGATGACTTCACTTTGAAGAGTGATATGCATTCAATCATGGCTCATTTACAAAACTGGGCTACAGTGTCTGATATCCCCATTCCTGATCAGCTAGCAAAAGACAAAGGACCTAACACTAACACTAACCCTAACCCTTTCCGCTTAGAATATACAGATATTATATATTTGAATATATTATCTTATATTCAAATCAGAGAGAAAAATAATCATAAACATGCTAAGTTATGGTACGCTAGATGGAGTTCAGGATGACTTCACTTTGAAGAGTGATATGCATTCAATCATGGCTCATTTACAGAACTGGGCTACAGTGTCTGATATCCCCATTCCTGATCAGCGAGCAAGAGACAAAGGCCCTAACCCTAACCCTTTCCGCTTCCAATATACAGATATTATATATTTGAATATATTATCTTATATTCAAATCAGAGAGAAAAATAATCATAAGCATGCTAAGTTATGGTAAGCTAGATGGGGTTCAGGATCACTTCACTTTGAAGAGTGATATGCATTCAATCATGGCTCATTTACAGAACTGGGCTACAGTGTCTGATATCCCCATTCCTGATCAGCTAGCAAAAGACAAAGGCCCTAACCCTATTCCTAATCCTAACCCTAACCCTTTCTGCTTACAATATACAGATATTATATATTTGAATATATTATCTTATATTCAAATCAGAGAGAAAAATAATCATAAACATGCTAAGTTATGGTACGCTAGATGGAGTTCAGGATGACTTCACTTTGAAGAGTAATATGCATTCAATCATGGCTCATTTACAGAACTGGGCTACAGTGTCTGATATCCCCATTCCTGATCAGCTAGCAAAAGACAAAGGCCCTAACTCTAACCCTAACCCTTTCCGCTTCCAATACACAGATATTATATATTTGAATATATTATCTTATATTCAAATCAGAGAGAAAAATAATCATAAACATGCTAAGTTTTGGTACGCTAGGTGGAGTTCAGGATGACTTCACTTTGAAGAGTGATATGCATTCAATCATGGCTCATTTACAGAACTGGGCTACAGTGTCTGATATCCCCATTCCGGATTAGCTAGCAAAAGACAAAGGCCCTAACTCTAACCCTAACCCTAACCCTAACCCTTTCCGCTTCCAATATACAGATATTATATATTTGAATATATTATCTTATATTCAAATCAGAGAGAAAAATAATCATAAACATGCTAAGTTATGGTACGCTAGATGGAGTTCAGGATGACTTCACTTTGAAGAGTGATATGCATTCAATCATGGCTCATTTACAGAACTGGGCTACAGTGTCTGATATCCCCATTCCTGATCAGCGAGCAAGAGACAAAGGCCCTAACCCTAACCCTTTCCGCTTCCAATATACAGATATTATATATTTGAATATATTATCTTATATTCAAATCAGAGAGAAAAATAATCATAAGCATGCTAAGTTATGGTAAGCTAGATGGGGTTCAGGATCACTTCACTTTGAAGAGTGATATGCATTCAATCATGGCTCATTTACAGAACTGGGCTACAGTGTCTGATATCCCCATTCCTGATCAGCTAGCAAAAGACAAAGGCCCTAACCCTATTCCTAATCCTAACCCTAACCCTTTCTGCTTACAATATACAGATATTATATATTTGAATATATTATCTTATATTCAAATCAGAGAGAAAAATAATCATAAACATGCTAAGTTATGGTACGCTAGATGGAGTTCAGGATGACTTCACTTTGAAGAGTAATATGCATTCAATCATGGCTCATTTACAGAACTGGGCTACAGTGTCTGATATCCCCATTCCTGATCAGCTAGCAAAAGACAAAGGCCCTAACTCTAACCCTAACCCTTTCCGCTTCCAATACACAGATATTATATATTTGAATATATTATCTTATATTCAAATCAGAGAGAAAAATAATCATAAACATGCTAAGTTTTGGTACGCTAGGTGGAGTTCAGGATGACTTCACTTTGAAGAGTGATATGCATTCAATCATGGCTCATTTACAGAACTGGGCTACAGTGTCTGATATCCCCATTCCGGATTAGCTAGCAAAAGACAAAGGCCCTAACTCTTACCCTAACCCTAACCCTAACCCTTTCCGCTTCCAATATACAGATATTATATATTTGAATATATTATCTTATATTCAAATCAGAGAGAAAAATAATCATAAACATGCTAAGTTATGGTAAGCTAGATGGAGTTCAGGATGACTTCACTTTGAAGAGTGATATGCATTCTATCATGGCTCATTTACAGAACTGGGCTACAGTGTCTGATATCCCCATTCCTGATCAGCTAGCAAAAGACAAAGGACCTAACACTAACCCTAACCCTAACCCTAACCCTTTCCGCTTACAATATACAGATATTATATGTTTGAATATATTATCTTATATTCAAATCAGAGAGAAAAATAATCATAAACATGCTAAGTTTTGGTACGCTAGATGGAGTTCAGGATGACTTCGCTTTGAAGAGTGATATGCATTCAATCATGGCTCATTTACAGAACTGGGCTACAGTGTCTGATATCCCCATTCCTGATCAGCTAGCAAAAGACAAAGGCCCTAACCCTAATCCTAATCCTAACCCTAACCCTAACCCTTTCCGCTTACAATATACAGATATTATATGTTTGAATATATTATCTTATATTCAAATCAGAGAGAAAAATAATCATAAACATGCTAAGTTATGGTACGCTAGATGGAGTTCAGGATGACTTCACTTTGAAGAGTGATATGCATTCAATCATGGCTCATTTACAGAACTGGGCTACAGTGTCTGATATCCCCATTCCTGATCAGCGAGCAAAAGACAAAGGCCCTAACCCTAACCCTTTCCGCTTCCAATATACAGATATTATATATTTGAATATATTATCTTATATTCAAATCAGAGAGAAAAATAATCATAAACATGCTAAGTTATGGTAAGCTAGATGGAGTTCAGGATGACTTCACTTTGAAGAGTGATATGCATTCTATCATGGCTCATTTACAGAACTGGGCTACAGTGTCTGATATCCCCATTCCGGATTAGCTAGCAAAAGACAAAGGCCCTAACTCTAACCCTAACCCTAACCCTAACCCTTTCCGCTTCCAATATACAGATATTATATATTTGAATATATTATCTTATATTCAAATCAGAGAGAAAAATAATCATAAGCATGCTAAGTTATGGTAAGCTAGATGGAGTTCAGGATGACTTCACTTTGAAGAGTGATATGCATTCTATCATGGCTCATTTACAGAACTGGGCTACAGTGTCTGATATCCCCATTCCTGATCAGCTAGCAAAAGACAAAGGACCTAACACTAACCCTAACCCTAACCCTAACCCTTTCCGCTTACAATATACAGATATTATATATTTGAATATATTATCTTATATTCAAATCAGAGAGAAAAATAATCATAAGCATGCTAAGTTATGGTAAGCTAGATGGGGTTCAGGATCACTTTACTTTGAAGAGTGATATGCATTCAATCATGGCTCATTTACAGAACTGGGCTACAGTGTCTGATATCCCCATTCCGGATTAGCTAGCAAAGCACAACGGACCTAACACTAACCCTAACCCTAACCCTTTCTGCTTAGAATATACAGATATTATATATTTGAATATATTATCTTATATTCAAATCAGAGAGAAAAATAATCATAAGCATGCTAAGTTATGGTAAGCTAGATGGGGTTCAGGATCACTTCACTTTGAAGAGTGATATGCATTCAATCATGGCTCATTTACAGAACTGGGCTACAGTGTCTGATATCCCCATTCCTGATCAGCTAGCAAAAGACAAAGGCCCTAACCCTATTCCTAATCCTAACCCTAACCCTTTCTGCTTACAATATACAGATATTATATATTTGAATATATTATCTTATATTCAAATCAGAGAGAAAAATAATCATAAACATGCTAAGTTATGGTAAGCTAGATGGAGTTCAGGATGACTTCACTTTGAAGAGTGATATGCATTCTATCATGGCTCATTTACAGAACTGGGCTACAGTGTCTGATATCCCCATTCCTGATCAGCTAGCAAAAGACAAAGGCCCTAACCCTAACCCTAACCCTTTCCGCTTACAATATACAGATATTATATATTTGAATATATTATCTTATATTCAAATCAGAGAGAAAAATAATCATAAACATGCCAAGTTATGGTACGCTAGATGGAGTTTAGGATGACTTCACTTTGAAGAGTGATATGCATTCAATCATGGCTCATTTACAAAACTGGGCTACAGTGTCTGATATCCCCATTCCTGATCAGCTAGCAAAAGACAAAGGACCTAACACTAACCCTAACCCTAACCCTTTCCGCTTACAATATACAGATATTATATGTTTGAATATATTATCTTATATTCAAATCAGAGAGAAAAATAATCATAAACATGCTAAGTTATGGTACGCTAGATGGAGTTCAGGATGACTTCACTTTGAAGAGTGATATGCATTCAATCATGGCTCATTTACAGAACTGGGCTACAGTGTCTGATATCCCCATTCCTGATCAGCGAGCAAAAGACAAAGGCCCTAACCCTAACCCTTTCCGCTTCCAATATACAGATATTATATATTTGAATATATTATCTTATATTCAAATCAGAGAGAAAAATAATCATAAACATGCTAAGTTATGGTAAGCTAGATGGAGTTCAGGATGACTTCACTTTGAAGAGTGATATGCATTCTATCATGGCTCATTTACAGAACTGGGCTACAGTGTCTGATATCCCCATTCCGGATTAGCTAGCAAAAGACAAAGGCCCTAACTCTAACCCTAACCCTAACCCTAACCCTTTCCGCTTCCAATATACAGATATTATATATTTGAATATATTATCTTATATTCAAATCAGAGAGAAAAATAATCATAAACATGCTAAGTTATGGTAAGCTAGATGGAGTTCAGGATGACTTCACTTTGAAGAGTGATATGCATTCTATCATGGCTCATTTACAGAACTGGGCTACAGTGTCTGATATCCCCATTCCTGATCAGCTAGCAAAAGACAAAGAACCTAACACTAACCCTAACCCTAACCCTAACCCTTTCCGCTTACAATATACAGATATTATATATTTGAATATATTATCTTATATTCAAATCAGAGAGAAAAATAATCATAAGCATTGTAAGTTATGGTAAGCTAGATGGGGTTCAGGATCACTTTACTTTGAAGAGTGATATGCATTCAATCATGGCTCATTTACAGAACTGGGCTACAGTGTCTGATATCCCCATTCCGGATTAGCTAGCAAAACACAACGGACCTAACACTAACCCTAACCCTAACCCTTTCCGCTTAGAATATACAGATATTATATATTTGAATATATTATCTTATATTCAAATCAGAGAGAAAAATAATCATAAGCATGCTAAGTTATGGTAAGCTAGATGGGGTTCAGGATCACTTCACTTTGAAGAGTGATATGCATTCAATCATGGCTCATTTACAGAACTGGGCTACAGTGTCTGATATCCCCATTCCTGATCAGCTAGCAAAAGACAAAGGCCCTAACCCTATTCCTAATCCTAACCCTAACCCTTTCTGCTTACAATATACAGATATTATATATTTGAATATATTATCTTATATTCAAATCAGAGAGAAAAATAATCATAAACATGCTAAGTTATGGTAAGCTAGATGGAGTTCAGGATGACTTCACTTTGAAGAGTGATATGCATTCTATCATGGCTCATTTACAGAACTGGGCTACAGTGTCTGATATCCCCATTCCTGATCAGCTAGCAAAAGACAAAGGCCCTAACCCTAACCCTAACCCTTTCCGCTTACAATATACAGATATTATATATTTGAATATATTATCTTATATTCAAATCAGAGAGAAAAATAATCATAAACATGCCAAGTTATGGTACGCTAGATGGAGTTTAGGATGACTTCACTTTGAAGAGTGATATGCATTCAATCATGGCTCATTTACAAAACTGGGCTACAGTGTCTGATATCCCCATTCCTGATCAGCTAGCAAAAGACAAAGGACCTAACACTAACCCTAACCCTAACCCTTTCCGCTTAGAATATACAGATATTATATATTTGAATATGATATCTTATATTCAAATCAGAGAGAAAAATAATCATAAGCATGCTAAGTTATGGTAAGCTAGATGGGGTTCAGGATCACTTCACTTTGAAGAGTGATATGCATTCAATCATGGCTCATTTACAGAACGGGGCTACAGTGTCTGATATCCCCATTCCTGATCAGCTAGGAAAAGACAAAGGCCCTAACCCTAACCCTTTCCGCTTCCAATATACAGATATTATATATTTGAATATATTATCTTATATTCAAATCAGAGAGAAAAATAATCATAAACATGCTAAGTTATGGTAAGCTAGATGGAGTTCAGGACGACTTCACTTTGAAGAGTGATATGCATTCTATCATGGCTCATTTACAGAACTGGGCTACAGTGTCTGATATCCCCATTCCTGATCAGCTAGCAAAAGACAAAGGCCCTAACCCTAACCCTAACCCTAGTACCGAGTCCCTTTTTGGGAAAGGGGGCGGTTTAGAAATGCTAAGAATAAATCCTAATCCTAACCCTAACCCTTTCCTTTTCCAATATACAGATATTATATATTTGAATATATTATCTTATATTCAAATCAGAGAGAAAAATAATCATAAACATGCTAAGTTATGGTACGCTAGATGGAGTTTAGGACGACTTCACTTTCAAGAGTGATATGCATTCAATCATGGCTCATTTACAAAACTGGGCTACAGTGTCTGATATCCTCATTCCTGATCAGCTAGCAAAAGACAAAGGACCTAACACTAACCCTAACCCTAACCCTAACCCTTTCCGCTTACAATATACAGATATTATATATTTGAATATATTATCTTATATTCAAATCAGAGAGAAAAATAATCATAAGCATGCTAAGTTATGGTAAGCTAGATGGGGTTCAGGATCACTTTAGTTTGAAGAGTGATATGCATTCAATCATGGCTCATTTACAGAACGGGGCTACAGTGTCTGATATCCCCATTCCTGATCAGCTAGCAAAAGACAAAGGCCCTAACCCTAACCCTAACCCTAACCCTTTCCGCTTACAATATACAGATATTATATATTTGAATATATTATCTTATATTCAAATCAGAGAGAAAAATAATCATAAGCATGCTAAGTTATGGTAAGCTAGATGGGGTTCAGGATCACTTTACTTTGAAGAGTGATATGCATTCAATCATGGCTCATTTACAGAACGGGGCTACAGTGTCTGATATCCCCATTCCTGAACAGCTAGCAAAAGACAAAGGCCCTAACCCTAACCCTAACCCTAGTCCCGAGTCTCTTTTTGGGAAAGGGGGCGGTTTAGAAATGCGAAGAATAAATCCTAATCCTAACCCTAACCCTTTCCTTTTCCAATATACAGATATTATATATTTGAATATATTATCTTATATTCAAATCAGAGAGAAAAATAATCATAAACATGCTAAGTTATGGTACGCTAGATGGAGTTCAGGATGACTTCACTTTGAAGAGTGATATGCATTCAATCATGGCTCATTTACAGAACTGGGCTACAGTGTCTGATATCCCCATTCCTGATCAGCTAGAAAAAGACAAAGGCCCTAACCCTAATCCTAACCCTAACCCTAACCCTTTCCGCTTACAATATAGAGATATTATATATTTGAATATATTATCTTATATTCAAATCAGAGAGAAAAATAATCATAAACATGCTAAGTTATGGAACGCTAGATGGAGTTCAGGATGACTTCACTTTGAAGAGTGATATGCATTCAATCATGGCTCATTTACAGAACTGGGCTACAGTGTCTGATATCCCCATTCCTGATCAGCTAGAAAAAGACAAAGGCCCTAACCCTAATCCTAACCCTAACCCTAACCCTTTCCGCTTACAATATAGAGATATTATATATTTGAATATATTATCTTATATTCAAATCAGAGAGAAAAATAATCATAAACATGCTAAGTTATGGAACGCTAGATGGAGTTCAGGATGACTTCACTTTGAAGAGTGATATGCATTCAATCATGGCTCATTTACAGAACTGGGCTACAGTGTCTGATATCCCCATTCCTGATCAGCTAGCAAAAGACAAAGGCCCTAACCCTAACCCTAACCCTAACCCTAACCCTTTCCGCTTCCAATATACAGATATTATATATTTGAATATATTATCTTATATTCAAATCAGAGAGAAAAATAATCATAAACATGCTAAGTTATGGTACGCTAGATGGAGTTCAGGATGACTTCACTTTGAAGGGTGATATGCATTCAATCATGGCTCATTTACAGAACTGGGCTACAGTGTCTGATATCCCCATTCCTGATCAGCTAGCAAAAGACAAAGGCCCTAACCCTAACCCTAACCCTAACCCTTTCCGCTTCCAATATACAGATATTATATATTTGAATATATTATCTTATATTCAAATCAGAGAGAAAAATAATCATAAACATGCTAAGTTATGGTAAGCTAGATGGAGTTCAGGATGACTTCACTTTGAAGAATGATATGCATTCAATCATGGCTCATTTACAGAACTGGGCTACAGTGTCTGATATCCCCATTCCTGATCAGCTAGCAAAAGACAAAGGCCCTAACCCTAACCCTTTCCGCTTCCAATATACAGATATTATATATTTGAATATATTATCTTATATTCAAATCAGAGAGAAAAATAATCATAAACATGCTAAGTTATGGTAAGCTAGATGGAGTTCAGGATGACTTCACTTTGAAGAGTGATATGCATTCTATCATGGCTCATTTACAGAACTGGGCTACAGTGTCTGATATCCCCATTCCTGATCAGCTAGCAAAAGACAAAGGGCCTAACTCTAATCCTAATCCTAACCCTAACCCTAACCCTTTCCGATTACAGTATACAGATATTATATGTTTGAATATATTATCTTATATTCAAATCAGAGAGAAAAATAATCATAAACATGCTAAGTTATGGTACGCTAGATGGAGTTCAGGATGACTTCACTTTGAAGAGTGATATGCATTCAATCATGGCTCATTTACAGAACTGGGCTACAGTGTCTGATATCCCCATTCCTGATCAGCTAGCAAAAGACAAAGGCCCTAACCCTAACCCTAACCCTAACCCTAACCCTTTCCGCTTCTAATATACAGATATTATATATTTGAATATATTATCTTATATTCAAATCAGAGAGAAAAATAATCATAAACATACGAAGTTATGGTACGCTAGATGGAGTTTAGGATGACTTCACTTTGAAGAGTGATATGCATTCAATCATGGCTCATTTACAAAACTGGGCTACAGTGTCTGATATCCCCATTCCTGATCAGCTAGCAAAAGACAAAGGCCCTAACCCTAACCCTAACCCTAACCCTTTCCGCTTCCAATATACAGATATTATATATTTCAATGTATTATCTTATATTCAAATCAGAGAGAAAAATAATCATAAACATGCTAAGTTATGGTATGCTAGATGGAGTTCAGGATGACTTCACTTTGAAGAGTGATTTGCATTCAATCATGGCTCATTTACAGAACTGGGCTACAGTGTCTGATATCCCCATTCCTGATCAGCGAGCAAAAGACAAAGGCCCTAACCCTAACCCTTTCCGCTTCCAATATACAGATATTATATATTTGAATATATTATCTTATATTCAAATCAGAGAGAAAAATAATCATAAACATGCTAAGTTATGGTAAGCTAGATGGAGTTCAGGATGACTTCACTTTGAAGAGTGATATGCATTCTATCATGGCTCATTTACAGAACTGGGCTACAGTGTCTGATATCCCCATTCCTGATCAGCTAGCAAAAGACAAAGGCCCTAACCCTAACCCTAACCCTAACCCTAACCCTTTCCGCTTACAATATATAGATATTATATATTTGAATATATTATCTTATATTCAAATCAGAGAGAAAAATAATCATAAACATGCTAAGTTATGGTAAGCTAGATGGAGTTCAGGATGGCTTCACTTTGAAGAGTGATATGCATTCTATCATGGCTCATTTACAGAACTGGGCTACAGTGTCTTATATCCCCATTCCTGATCAGCTAGCAAAAGACAAAGGCCCTAACCCTAACCCTAACCCTAACCCTAACCCTTTCCGCTTCCAATATACAGATATTATATATTTTAATATATTATCTTATATTCAAATCAGAGAGAAAAATAATCATAAACATGCTAAGTTATGGTACGCTAGATGGAGTTCAGGATGACTTCACTTTGAAGGGTGATATGCATTCAATCATGGCTCATTTACAGAACTGGGCTACAGTGTCTGATATCCCCATTCCTGATCAGCGAGCAAAAGACAAAGGCCCTAACCCTAACCCTTTCCGCTTCCAATATACAGATATTATATATTTGAATATATTATCTTATATTCAAATCAGAGAGAAAAATAATCATAAACATGCTAAGTTATGGTAAGCTAGATGGAGTTCAGGATGACTTCACTTTGAAGAGTGATATGCATTCTATCATGGCTCATTTACAGAACTGGGCTACAGTGTCTGATATCCCCATTCCTGATCAGCTAGCAAAAGACAAAGGCCCTAACCCTAACCCTAACCCTAACCCTTTCCGCTTACAATATACAGATATTATATATTTGAATATATTATCTTATATTCAAATCAGAGAGAAAAATAATCATAAACATGCTAAGTTATGGTAAGCTAGATGGAGTTCAGGATGACTTCACTTTGAAGAGTGATATGCATTCTATCATGGCTCATTTACAGAACTGGGCTACAGTGTCTGATATCCACATTCCTGATCATCTAGCAAAAGACAAAGGCCCTAACCCTAACCCTAACCCTAACCCTAACCCTTTCCGCTTCCAATATACAGATATTATATATTTTAATATATTATCTTATATTCAAATCAGAGAGAAAAATAATCATAAACATGCTAAGTTATGGTACGCTAGATGGAGTTCAGGATGACTTCACTTTGAAGGGTGATATGCATTCAATCATGGCTCATTTACAGAACTGGGCTACAGTGTCTGATATCCCCATTCCTGATCAGCTAGCAAAAGACAAAGGCCCTAACCCTAACCCTAACCCTAACCCTTTCCGCTTCCAATATACAGATATTATATATTTGAATATATTATCTTATATTCAAATCAGAGAGAAAAATAATCATAAACATGCTAAGTTATGGTAAGCTAGATGGAGTTCAGGATGACTTCACTTTGAAGAATGATATGCATTCAATCATGGCTCATTTAGAGAACTGGGCTACAGTGTCTGATATCCCCATTCCTGATCAGCTAGCAAAAGACAAAGGCCCTAACCCTAACCCTAATCCTAACCCTAACCCTAACCCTTTCCGCTTACAATATACAGATATTATATGTTTGAATATATTATCTTATATTCAAATCAGAGAGAAAAATAATCATAAACATGCTAAGTTATGGTACGCTAGATGGAGTTCAGGATGACTTCACTTTGAAGAGTGATATGCATTCAATCATGGCTCATTTACAGAACTGGGCTACAGTGTCTGATATCCCCATTCCTGATCAGCTAGCAAAAGACAAAGGCCCTAACCCTAACCCTAACCCTAACCCTAACCCTTTCCGCTTCTAATATACAGATATTATATATTTGAATATATTATCTTATATTCAAATCAGAGAGAAAAATAATCATAAACATACGAAGTTATGGTACGCTAGATGGAGTTTAGGATGACTTCACTTTGAAGAGTGATATGCATTCAATCATGGCTCATTTACAAAACTGGGCTACAGTGTCTGATATCCCCATTCCTGATCAGCTAGCAAAAGACAAAGGCCCTAACCCTAACCCTAACCCTAACCCTTTCCACTTCCAATATACAGATATTATATATTTGAATGTATTATCTTATATTCAAATCAGAGAGAAAAATAATCATAAACATGCTAAGTTATGGTACGCTAGATGGAGTTCAGGATGACTTCACTTTGAAGGGTGATATGCATTCAATCATGGCTCATTTACAGAACTGGGCTACAGTGTCTGATATCCCCATTCCTGATCAGCGAGCAAAAGACAAAGGCCCTAACCCTAACCCTTTCCGCTTCCAATATACAGATATTATATATTTGAATATATTATCTTATATTCAAATCAGAGAGAAAAATAATCATAAACATGCTAAGTTATGGTAAGCTAGGTGGAGTTCAGGATGACTTCACTTTGAAGAGTGATATGCAATCAATCATGGCTCATTTACAGAACTGGGTTACAGTGTCTGATATCCCCATTCCTGATCAGCTAGCAAAAGAGAAAGGCCCTAACCCTAACCCTAATCCTAACCCTAACCCTAACCCTTTCCGCTTACAATATACAGATATTATATGTTTGAATATATTATCTTATATTCAAATCAGAGAGAAAAATAATCATAAACATGCTAAGTTATGGTACGCTAGATGGAGTTCAGGATGACTTCACTTTGAAGAGTGATATGCATTCTATCATGGCTCATTTACAGAACTGGGCTACAGTGTCTGATATCCCCATTCCTGATCAGCTAGCAAAAGACAAAGGCCCTAACCCTAACCCTAACCCTAACCCTTTCCGCTTACAATATACAGATATTATATATTTGAATATATTATCTTATATTCAAATCAGAGAGAAAAATAATCATAAACATGCTAAGTTATGGTAAGCTAGATGGAGTTCAGGATGACTTCACTTTGAAGAGTGATATGCATTCAATCATGGCTCATTTACAGAACTGGGCTACAGTGTCTGATATCCCCATTCCTGATCAGCTAGCAAAAGACAAAGGCCCTAACCCTAATCCTAATCCTAACCCTAACCCTAACCCTTTCCGCTTCCAATATACAGATATTATATATTTTAATATATTATCTTATATTCAAATCAGAGAGAAAAATAATCATAAACATGCTAAGTTATGGTACGCTAGATGGAGTTCAGGATGACTTCACTTTGAAGGGTGATATGCATTCAATCATGGCTCATTTACAGAACTGGGCTACAGTGTCTGATATCCCCATTCCTGATCAGCTAGCAAAAGACAAAGGCCCTAACCCTAACCCTAACCCTAACCCTTTCCGCTTCCAATATACAGATATTATATATTTGAATATATTATCTTATATTCAAATCAGAGAGAAAAATAATCATAAACATGCTAAGTTATGGTAAGCTAGATGGAGTTCAGGATGACTTCACTTTGAAGAATGATATGCATTCAATCATGGCTCATTTAGAGAACTGGGCTACAGTGTCTGATATCCCCATTCCTGATCAGCTAGCAAAAGACAAAGGCCCTAACCCTAACCCTAATCCTAACCCTAACCCTAACCCTTTCCGCTTACAATATACAGATATTATATGTTTGAATATATTATCTTATATTCAAATCAGAGAGAAAAATAATCATAAACATGCTAAGTTATGGTACGCTAGATGGAGTTCAGGATGACTTCACTTTGAAGAGTGATATGCATTCAATCATGGCTCATTTACAGAACTGGGCTACAGTGTCTGATATCCCCATTCCTGATCAGCTAGCAAAAGACAAAGGGCCTAACCCTAATCCTAATCCTAACCCTAACCCTAACCCTTTCCGCTTCTAATATACAGATATTATATATTTGAATATATTATCTTATATTCAAATCAGAGAGAAAAATAATCATAAACATACGAAGTTATGGTACGCTAGATGGAGTTTAGGATGACTTCACTTTGAAGAGTGATATGCATTCAATCATGGCTCATTTACAAAACTGGGCTACAGTGTCTGATATCCCCATTCCTGATCAGCTAGCAAAAGACAAAGGCCCTAACCCTAACCCTAACCCTAACCCTTTCCACTTCCAATATACAGATATTATATATTTGAATGTATTATCTTATATTCAAATCAGAGAGAAAAATAATCATAAACATGCTAAGTTATGGTACGCTAGATGGAGTTCAGGATGACTTCACTTTGAAGGGTGATATGCATTCAATCATGGCTCATTTACAGAACTGGGCTACAGTGTCTGATATCCCCATTCCTGATCAGCGAGCAAAAGACAAAGGCCCTAACCCTAACCCTTTCCGCTTCCAATATACAGATATTATATATTTGAATATATTATCTTATATTCAAATCAGAGAGAAAAATAATCATAAACATGCTAAGTTATGGTAAGCTAGATGGAGTTCAGGATGACTTCACTTTGAAGAGTGATATGCATTCTATCATGGCTCATTTACAGAACTGGGCTACAGTGTCTGATATCCCCATTCCTGATCAGCTAGCAAAAGACAAAGGCCCTAACCCTAACCCTAACCCTAACCCTTTCCGCTTACAATATACAGATATTATATATTTGAATATATTATCTTATATTCAAATCAGAGAGAAAAATAATCATAAACATGCTAAGTTATGGTAAGCTAGATGGAGTTCAGGATGACTTCACTTTGAAGAGTGATATGCATTCTATCATGGCTCATTTACAGAACTGGGCTACAGTGTCTGATATCCCCATTCCTGATCATCTAGCAAAAGAAAAAGGCCCTAACCCTAACCCTAACCCTAACCCTAACCCTTTCCGCTTCCAATATACAGATATTATATATTTTAATATATTATCTTATATTCAAATCAGAGAGAAAAATAATCATAAACATGCTAAGTTATGGTACGCTAGATGGAGTTCAGGATGACTTCACTTTGAAGGGTGATATGCATTCAATCATGGCTCATTTACAGAACTGGGCTACAGTGTCTGATATCCCCATTCCTGATCAGCTAGCAAAAGACAAAGGCCCTAACCCTAACCCTAACCCTAACCCTTTCCGCTTCCAATATACAGATATTATATATTTGAATATATTATCTTATATTCAAATCAGAGAGAAAAATAATCATAAACATGCTAAGTTATGGTAAGCTAGATGGAGTTCAGGATGACTTCACTTTGAAAAGTGATATGCATTCTATCATGGCTCATTTACAGAACTGGGCTACAGTGTCTGATATCCCCATTCCTGATCAGCTAGCAAAAGACAAAGGGCCTAACCCTAATCCTAATCCTAACCCTAACCCTAACCCTTTCCGCTTACAATATACAGATATTATATGTTTGAATATATTATCTTATATTCAAATCAGAGAGAAAAATAATCATAAACATGCTAAGTTATGGTACGCTAGATGGAGTTCAGGATGACTTCACTTTGAAGAGTGATATGCATTCAATCATGGCTCATTTACAGAACTGGGCTACAGTGTCTGATATCCCCATTCCTGATCAGCTAGCAAAAGACAAAGGCCCTAACCCTAACCCTAACCCTAACCCTAACCCTTTCCGCTTCTAATATACAGATATTATATATTTGAATATATTATCTTATATTCAAATCAGAGAGAAAAATAATCATAAACATACGAAGTTATGGTACGCTAGATGGAGTTTAGGATGACTTCACTTTGAAGAGTGATATGCATTCAATCATGGCTCATTTACAAAACTGGGCTACAGTGTCTGATATCCCCATTCCTGATCAGCTAGCAAAAGACAAAGGCCCTAACCCTAACCCTAACCCTAACCCTTTCCGCTTCCAATATACAGATATTATATATTTGAATGTATTATCTTATATTCAAATCAGAGAGAAAAATAATCATAAACATGCTAAGTTATGGTACGCTAGATGGAGTTCAGGATGACTTCACTTTGAAGGGTGATATGCATTCAATCATGGCTCATTTACAGAACTGGGCTACAGTGTCTGATATCCCCATTCCTGATCAGCTAGCAAAAGACAAAGGCCCTAACCCTAACCCTAACCCTAACCCTTTCCGCTTCCAATATACAGATATTATATATTTGAATATATTATCTTATATTCAAATCAGAGAGAAAAATAATCATAAACATGCTAAGTTATGGTAAGCTAGATGGAGTTCAGGATGACTTCACTTTGAAGAATGATATGCATTCAATCATGGCTCATTTACAGAACTGGGCTACTGTGTCTGATATCCCCATTCCTGATCAGCTAGCAAAAGACAAAGGCCCTAACCCTTTCCGCTTCCAATATACAGATATTATATATTTGAATATATTATCTTATATTCAAATCAGAGAGAAAAATAATCATAAACATGCTAAGTTATGGTAAGCTAGATGGAGTTCAGGATGACTTCACTTTGAAGAGTGATATGCATTCAATCATGGCTCATTTACAGAACTGGGCTACAGTGTCTGATATCCCCATTCCTGATCAGCTAGCAAAAGACAAAGGCCCTAACCCTAACCCTAACCATTTCCGCTTACAATATAGAGATATTATATATTTGAATATATTATCCTATATTCCCAATCAGAGAGAAAAATAATCATAAACATGCTATGTTATGGTAAGCTAGATGGAGTTCAGGATGACTTCACTTTGAAGAGTGATATGCATTCAATCATGGCTCATTTACAGAACTGGGCTACAGTGTCTGATATCCCCATTCCTGATCAGCTAGCAAAAGACAAAGGCCCTAACCCTATTCCTAATCCTAACCCTAACCCTTTCTGCTTACAATATACAGATATTATATATTTGAATATATTATCTTATATTCAAATCAGAGAGAAAAATAATCATAAACATGCTAAGTTATGGTAAGCTAGATGGAGTTCAGGATGACTTCACTTTGAAGAGTGATATGCATTCTATCATGGCTCATTTACAGAACTGGGCTACAGTGTCTGATATCCCCATTCCTGATCAGCTAGCAAAAGACAAAGGCCCTAACCCTAACCCTAACCCTTTCCGCTTACAATATACAGATATTATATATTTGAATATATTATCTTATATTCAAATCAGAGAGAAAAATAATCATAAACATGCCAAGTTATGGTACGCTAGATGGGGTTTAGGATGACTTCACTTTGAAGAGTGATATGCATTCAATCATGGCTCATTTACAAAACTGGGCTACAGTGTCTGATATCCCCATTCCTGATCAGCTAGCAAAAGACAAAGGACCTAACACTAACCCTAACCCTAACCCTAACCCTTTCCGCTTACAATATACAGATATTATATATTTGAATATATTATCTTATATTCAAATCAGAGAGAAAAATAATCATAAGCATGCTAAGTTATGGTAAGCTAGATGGGTTTCAGGATCACTTTACTTTGAAGAGTGATATGCATTCAATCATGGCTCATTTACAGAACTGGGCTACAGTGTCTGATATCCCCATTCCGGATTAGCTAGCAAAAGACAAAGGACCTAACACTAACACTAACCCTAATCCTTTCCGCTTAGAATATACAGATATTATATATTTGAATATAATATCTTATATTCAAATCAGAGAGAAAAATAATCATAAGCATGCTAAGTTATGGTAAGCTAGATGGGGTTCAGGATCACTTCACTTTGAAGAGTGATATGCATTCAATCATGGCTCATTTACAGAACGGGGCTATAGTGTCTGATATCCCCATTCCTGATCAGCTAGCAAAAGACAAAGGCCCTAACCCTAACCCTTTCCGCTTCCAATATACAGATATTATATATTTGAATATATTATCTTATATTCAAATCAGAGAGAAAAATAATCATAAACATGCTAAGTTATGGTAAGCTAGATGGAGTTCAGGACGACTTCACTTTGAAGAGTGATATGCATTCTATCATGGCTCATTTACAGAACTGGGCTACAGTGTCTGATATCCCCATTCCTGATCAGCTAGCAAAAGACAAAGGCCCTAACCCTAACCCTAACCCTAGTCCCGAGTCCCTTTTTGGGAAAGGGGGCGGTTTAGAAATGCTAAGAATAAATCCTAATCCTAACCCTAACCCTTTCCTTTTCCAATATACAGATATTATATATTTGAATATATTATCTTATATTCAAATCAGAGAGAAAAATAATCATAAACATGCTAAGGTATGGTAAGCTAGATGGAGTTTAGGACGACTTCACTTTGAAGAGTGATATGCATTCAATCATGGCTCATTTACAGAACTGGGCTACAGTGTCTGATATCCCCATTCCTGATCAGCTAGCAAAAGACAAAGGCCCTAACCCTAACCCTAACCCTAACCCTAACCCTTTCCGCTTCCAATATACAGATATTATATATTTGAATATATTATCTTATATTCAAATCAGAGAGAAAAATAATCATAAACATGCTAAGTTATGGTAAGCTAGATGGAGTTCAGGACGACTTCACTTTGAAGAGTGATATGCATTCTATCATGGCTCATTTACAGAACTGGGCTACAGTGTCTGATATCCCCATTCCTGATCAGCTAGCAAAAGACAAAGGCCCTAACCCTAACCCTAACCCTAGTCCCGAGTCCCTTTTTGGGAAAGGGGGCGGTTTAGAAATGCTAAGAATAAATCCTAATCCTAACCCTAACCCTTTCCTTTTCCAATATACAGATATTATATATTTGAATATATTATCTTATATTCAAATCAGAGAGAAAAATAATCATAAACATGCTAAGTTATGGTAAGCTAGATGGAGTTTAGGACGACTTCACTTTGAAGAGTGATATGCATTCAATCATGGCTCATTTACAGAACTGGGCTACAGTGTCTGATATCCCCATTCCTGATCAGCTAGCAAAAGACAAAGGACCTAACACTAACCCTAACCCTAACCCTAACCCTTTCCGCTTACAATATACAGATATTATATATTTGAATATATTATCTTATATTCAAATCAGAGAGAAAAATAATCATAAACATGCTAAGTTATGGTACGCTAGATGGAGTTCAGGATGACTTCACTTTGAAGAGTGATATGCATTCAATCATGGCTCATTTACAGAACTGGGCTACAGTGTCTGATATCCCCATTCCTGATCAGCTAGCAAAAGACAAAGGCCCTAACCCTAATCCTAACCCTAACCCTAACCCTTTCCGCTTACAATATAGAGATATTATATATTTGAATATATTATCTTATATTCAAATCAGAGAGAAAAATAATCATAAACATGCTAAGTTATGGAACGCTAGATGGAGTTCAGGATGACTTCACTTTGAAGAGTGATATGCATTCAATCATGGCTCATTTACAGAACTGGGCTACAGTGTCTGATATCCCCATTCCTGATCAGCTAGCAAAAGACAAAGGCCCTAACCCTAACCCTAACCCTAACCCTAACCCTTTCCGCTTCCAATATACAGATATTATATATTTGAATATATTATCTTATATTCAAATCAGAGAGAAAAATAATCATAAACATGCTAAGTTATGGTACGCTAGATGGAGTTCAGGATGACTTCACTTTGAAGGGTGATATGCATTCAATCATGGCTCTTTTACAGAACTGGGCTACAGTGTCTGATATCCCCATTCCTGATCAGCTAGCAAAAGACAAAGGCCCTAACCCTAACCCTAACCCTAACCCTTTCCGCTTCCAATATACAGATATTATATATTTGAATGTATTATCTTATATTCAAATCAGGGAGAAAAATAATCATAAACACGCTAAGTTATGGTACGCTAGATGGAGTTCAGGATGACTTCACTTTGAAGAGTGATATGCATTCAATCATGGCTCATTTACAGAACTGGGCTACAGTGTCTGATATCCCCATTCCTGATCAGCGAGCAAAAGACAAAGGCCCTAACCCTAACCCTTTCCGCTTCCAATATACAGATATTATATATTTGAATATATTATCTTATATTCAAATCAGAGAGAAAAATAATCATAAACATGCTAAGTTATGGTAAGCTAGATGGAGTTCAGGATGACTTCACTTTGAAGAGTGATATGCATTCTATCATGGCTCATTTACAGAACTGGGCTACAGAGTCTGATATCCCCATTCCTGATCAGCTAGCAAAAGACAAAGGACCTAACACTAACCCTAACCCTAACCCTAACCCTTTCCGCTTACAATATACAGATATTATATATTTGAATATATTATCTTATATTCAAATCAGAGAGAAAAATAATCATAAGCATGCTAAGTTATGGTAAGCTAGATGGGGTTCAGGATCACTTTACTTTGAAGAGTGATATGCATTCAATCATGGCTCATTTACAGAACTGGGCTACAGTGTCTGATATCCCCATTCCAGATTAGCTAGCAAAACACAAAGGACCTAACACTAACCCTAACCCTAACCCTTTCCGCTTAGAATATACAGATATTATATATTTGAATATATTATCTTATATTCAAATCAGAGAGAAAAATAATCATAAGCATGCTAAGTTATGGTAAGCTAGATGGGGTTCAGGATCACTTCACTTTGAAGAGTGATACGCATTCAATCATGGCTCATTTACAGAACTGGGCTACAGTGTCTGATATCCCCATTCCTGATCAGCTAGCAAAAGACAAAGGCCCTAACCCTAACCCTAACCCTAACCCTAACCCTTTCCGCTTCCAATATACAGATATTATATATTTGAATATATTATCTTATATTCAAATCAGAGAGAAAAATAATCATAAACATGCTAAGTTATGGTACGCTAGATGGAGTTCAGGATGACTTCACTTTGAAGGGTGATATGCATTCAATCATGGCTCTTTTACAGAACTGGGCTACAGTGTCTGATATCCCCATTCCTGATCAGCTAGCAAAAGACAAAGGCCCTAACCCTAACCCTAACCCTAACCCTTTCCGCTTCCAATATACAGATATTATATATTTGAATGTATTATCTTATATTCAAATCAGGGAGAAAAATAATCATAAACACGCTAAGTTATGGTACGCTAGATGGAGTTCAGGATGACTTCACTTTGAAGAGTGATATGCATTCAATCATGGCTCATTTACAGAACTGGGCTACAGTGTCTGATATCCCCATTCCTGATCAGCGAGCAAAAGACAAAGGCCCTAACCCTAACCCTTTCCGCTTCCAATATACAGATATTAAATATTTGAATATATTATCTTATATTCAAATCAGAGAGAAAAATAATCATAAACATGCTAAGTTATGGTAAGCTAGATGGAGTTCAGGATGACTTCACTTTGAAGAGTGATATGCATTCTATCATGGCTCATTTACAGAACTGGGCTACAGAGTCTGATATCCCCATTCCTGATCAGCTAGCAAAAGACAAAGGACCTAACACTAACCCTAACCCTAACCCTAACCCTTTCCGCTTACAATATACAGATATTATATATTTGAATATATTATCTTATATTCAAATCAGAGAGAAAAATAATCATAAGCATGCTAAGTTATGGTAAGCTAGATGGGGTTCAGGATCACTTTACTTTGAAGAGTGATATGCATTCAATCATGGCTCATTTACAGAACTGGGCTACAGTGTCTGATATCCCCATTCCAGATTAGCTAGCAAAACACAAAGGACCTAACACTAACCCTAACCCTAACCCTTTCCGCTTAGAATATACAGATATTATATATTTGAATATATTATCTTATATTCAAATCAGAGAGAAAAATAATCATAAGCATGCTAAGTTATGGTAAGCTAGATGGGGTTCAGGATCACTTCACTTTGAAGAGTGATACGCATTCAATCATGGCTCATTTACAGAACTGGGCTACAGTGTCTGATATCCCCATTCCTGATCAGCTAGCAAAAGACAAAGGCCCTAACCCTATTCCTAATCCTAACCCTAACCCTTTCTGCTTACAATATACAGATATTATATATTTGAATATATTATCTTATATTCAAATCAGAGAGAAAAATAATCATAAACATGCTAAGTTATGGTAAGCTAGATGGAGTTCAGGATGACTTCACTTTGAAGAGTGATATGCATTCTATCATGGCTCATTTACAGAACTGGGCTACAGTGTCTGATATCCCCATTCCTGATCAGCTAGCAAAAGACAAAGGCCCTAACCCTAACCCTAACCCTTTCCGCTTACAATATACAGATATTATATATTTGAATATATTATCTTATATTCAAATCAGAGAGAAAAATAATCATAAACATGCCAAGTTATGGTACGCTAGATGGAGTTTATGATGACTTCACTTTGAAGAGTGATATGCATTCAATCATGGCTCATTTACAAAACTGGGCTACAGTGTCTGATATCCCCATTCCTGATCAGCTAGCAAAAGACAAAGGACCTAACACTAACCCTAACCCTAACCCTAACCCTTTCCGCTTACAATATACAGATATTATATATTTGAATATAATATCTTATATTCAAATCAGAGAGAAAAATAATCATAAGCATGCTAAGTTATGGTAAGCTAGATGGGGTTCAGGATCACTTCACTTTGAAGAGTGATATGCATTCAATCATGGCTCATTTACAGAACGGGGCTACAGTGTCTGATATCCCCATTCCTGATCAGCTAGCAAAAGACAAAGGCCCTAACCCTAACCCTTTCCGCTTCCAATATACAGATATTATATATTTGAATATATTATCTTATATTCAAATCAGAGAGAAAAATAATCATAAACATGCTAAGTTATGGTAAGCTAGATGGAGTTCAGGACGACTTCATTTTGAAGAGTGATATGCATTCTATCATGGCTCATTTACAGAACTGGGCTACAGTGTCTGATATCCCCATTCCTGATCAGCTAGCAAAAGACAAAGGCCCTAACCCTAACCCTAACCCTAACCCTTTCCGCTTCCAATATACAGATATTATATATTTGAATATATTATCTTATATTCAAATCAGAGAGAAAAATAATCATAAACATGCTAAGTTATGGTACGCTAGATGGAGTTCAGGATGACTTCACTTTGAAGAGTGATATGCATTCAATCATGGCTCATTTACAGAACTGGGCTACAGTGTCTGATATCCCCATTCCTGATCAGCTAGAAAAAGACAAAGGCCCTAACCCTAACCCTAAACCTAACCCTAACCCTTTCCTTTTCCAATATACAGATATTATATATTTGAATATATTATCTTATATTCAAATCAGAGAGAAAAATAATCATAAACATGCTAAGTTTTGGTACGCTAGATGGAGTTCAGGATGACTTCGCTTTGAAGAGTGATATGCATTCAATCATGGCTCATTTACAGAACTGGGCTACAGTGTCTGATATCCCCATTCCTGATCAGCTAGCAAAAGACAAAGGCCCTAACCCTAATCCTAATCCTAACCCTAACCCTAACCCTTTCCGCTTACAATATACAGATATTATATGTTTGAATATATTATCTTATATTCAAATCAGAGAGAAAAATAATCATAAACATGCTAAGTTATGGTACGCTAGATGGAGTTCAGGATGACTTCACTTTGAAGAGTGATATGCATTCAATCATGGCTCATTTACAGAACTGGGCTACAGTGTCTGATATCCCCATTCCTGATCAGCGAGCAAGAGACAAAGGCCCTAACCCTAACCCTTTCCGCTTCCAATATACAGATATTATATATTTGAATATATTATCTTATATTCAAATCAGAGAGAAAAATAATCATAAGCATGCTAAGTTATGGTAAGCTAGATGGGGTTCAGGATCACTTCACTTTGAAGAGTGATATGCATTCAATCATGGCTCATTTACAGAACTGGGCTACAGTGTCTGATATCCCCATTCCTGATCAGCTAGCAAAAGACAAAGGCCCTAACTCTAACCCTAACCCTTTCCGCTTCCAATACACAGATATTATATATTTGAATATATTATCTTATATTCAAATCAGAGAGAAAAATAATCATAAACATGCTAAGTTTTGGTACGCTAGATGGAGTTCAGGATGACTTCGCTTTGAAGAGTGATATGCATTCAATCATGGCTCATTTACAGAACTGGGCTACAGTGTCTGATATCCCCATTCCTGATCAGCTAGCAAAAGACAAAGGCCCTAACCCTAATCCTAATCCTAAACCTAACCCTAACCCTTTCCGCTTACAATATACAGATATTATATGTTTGAATATATTATCTTATATTCAAATCAGAGAGAAAAATAATCATAAACATGCTAAGTTATGGTACGCTAGATGGAGTTCAGGATGACTTCACTTTGAAGAGTGATATGCATTCAATCATGGCTCATTTACAGAACTGGGCTACAGTGTCTGATATCCCCATTCCGGATTAGCTAGCAAAAGACAAAGGCCCTAACTCTAACCCTAACCCTAACCCTAACCCTTTCCGCTTCCAATATACAGATATTATATATTTGAATATATTATCTTATATTCAAATCAGAGAGAAAAATAATCATAAACATGCTAAGTTATGGTAAGCTAGATGGAGTTCAGGATGACTTCACTTTGAAGAGTGATATGCATTCTATCATGGCTCATTTACAGAACTGGGCTACAGTGTCTGATATCCCCATTCCTGATCAGCTAGCAAAAGACAAAGGACCTAACACTAACCCTAACCCTAACCCTAACCCTTTCCGCTTACAATATACAGATATTATATATTTGAATATATTATCTTATATTCAAATCAGAGAGAAAAATAATCATAAGCATGCTAAGTTATGGTAAGCTAGATGGGGTTCAGGATCACTTTACTTTGAAGAGTGATATGCATTCAATCATGGCTCATTTACAGAACTGGGCTACAGTGTCTGATATCCCCATTCCGGATTAGCTAGCAAAACACAAAGGACCTAACACTAACCCTAACCCTAACCCTTTCCGCTTAGAATATACAGATATTATATATTTGAATATATTATCTTATATTCAAATCAGAGAGAAAAATAATCATAAGCATGCTAAGTTATGGTAAGCTAGATGGGGTTCAGGATCACTTCACTTTGAAGAGTGATATGCATTCAATCATGGCTCATTTACAGAACTGGGCTACAGTGTCTGATATCCCCATTCCTGATCAGCTAGCAAAAGACAAAGGCCCTAACCCTATTCCTAATCCTAACCCTAACCCTTTCTGCTTACAATATACAGATATTATATATTTGAATATATTATCTTATATTCAAATCAGAGAGAAAAATAATCATAAACATGCTAAGTTATGGTAAGCTAGATGGAGTTCAGGATGACTTCACTTTGAAGAGTGATATGCATTCTATCATGGCTCATTTACAGAACTGGGCTACAGTGTCTGATATCCCCATTCCTGATCAGCTAGCAAAAGACAAAGGCCCTAACCCTAACCCTAACCCTTTCCGCTTACAATATACAGATATTATATATTTGAATATATTATCTTATATTCAAATCAGAGAGAAAAATAATCATAAACATGCCAAGTTATGGTACGCTAGATGGAGTTTAGGATGACTTCACTTTGAAGAGTGATATGCATTCAATCATGGCTCATTTACAAAACTGGGCTACAGTGTCTGATATCCCCATTCCTGATCAGCTAGCAAAAGACAAAGGACCTAACACTAACCCTAACCCTAACCCTTTCCGCTTAGAATATACAGATATTATATATTTGAATATATTATCTTATATTCAAATCAGAGAGAAAAATAATCATAAACATGCTAAGTTATGGTACGCTAGATGGAGTTCAGGATGACTTCACTTTGAAGAGTGATATGCATTCAATCATGGCTCATTTACAGAACTGGGCTACAGTGTCTGATATCCCCATTCCTGATCAGCGAGCAAGAGACAAAGGCCCTAACCCTAACCCTTTCCGCTTCCAATATACAGATATTATATATTTGAATATATTATCTTATATTCAAATCAGAGAGAAAAATAATCATAAGCATGCTAAGTTATGGTAAGCTAGATGGGGTTCAGGATCACTTCACTTTGAAGAGTGATATGCATTCAATCATGGCTCATTTACAGAACTGGGCTACAGTGTCTGATATCCCCATTCCTGATCAGCTAGCAAAAGACAAAGGCCCTAACCCTATTCCTAATCCTAACCCTAACCCTTTCTGCTTACAATATACAGATATTATATATTTGAATATATTATCTTATATTCAAATCAGAGAGAAAAATAATCATAAACATGCTAAGTTATGGTACGCTAGATGGAGTTCAGGATGACTTCACTTTGAAGAGTAATATGCATTCAATCATGGCTCATTTACAGAACTGGGCTACAGTGTCTGATATCCCCATTCCTGATCAGCTAGCAAAAGACAAAGGCCCTAACTCTAACCCTAACCCTTTCCGCTTCCAATACACAGATATTATATATTTGAATATATTATCTTATATTCAAATCAGAGAGAAAAATAATCATAAACATGCTAAGTTTTGGTACGCTAGGTGGAGTTCAGGATGACTTCACTTTGAAGAGTGATATGCATTCAATCATGGCTCATTTACAGAACTGGGCTACAGTGTCTGATATCCCCATTCCGGATTAGCTAGCAAAAGACAAAGGCCCTAACTCTAACCCTAACCCTAACCCTAACCCTTTCCGCTTCCAATATACAGATATTATATATTTGAATATATTATCTTATATTCAAATCAGAGAGAAAAATAATCATAAACATGCTAAGTTATGGTAAGCTAGATGGAGTTCAGGATGACTTCACTTTGAAGAGTGATATGCATTCTATCATGGCTCATTTACAGAACTGGGCTACAGTGTCTGATATCCCCATTCCTGATCAGCTAGCAAAAGACAAAGGACCTAACACTAACCCTAACCCTAACCCTAACCCTTTCCGCTTACAATATACAGATATTATATGTTTGAATATATTATCTTATATTCAAATCAGAGAGAAAAATAATCATAAACATGCTAAGTTTTGGTACGCTAGATGGAGTTCAGGATGACTTCGCTTTGAAGAGTGATATGCATTCAATCATGGCTCATTTACAGAACTGGGCTACAGTGTCTGATATCCCCATTCCTGATCAGCTAGCAAAAGACAAAGGCCCTAACCCTAATCCTAATCCTAACCCTAACCCTAACCCTTTCCGCTTACAATATACAGATATTATATGTTTGAATATATTATCTTATATTCAAATCAGAGAGAAAAATAATCATAAACATGCTAAGTTATGGTACGCTAGATGGAGTTCAGGATGACTTCACTTTGAAGAGTGATATGCATTCAATCATGGCTCATTTACAGAACTGGGCTACAGTGTCTGATATCCCCATTCCTGATCAGCGAGCAAAAGACAAAGGCCCTAACCCTAACCCTTTCCGCTTCCAATATACAGATATTATATATTTGAATATATTATCTTATATTCAAATCAGAGAGAAAAATAATCATAAACATGCTAAGTTATGGTAAGCTAGATGGAGTTCAGGATGACTTCACTTTGAAGAGTGATATGCATTCTATCATGGCTCATTTACAGAACTGGGCTACAGTGTCTGATATCCCCATTCCGGATTAGCTAGCAAAAGACAAAGGCCCTAACTCTAACCCTAACCCTAACCCTAACCCTTTCCGCTTCCAATATACAGATATTATATATTTGAATATATTATCTTATATTCAAATCAGAGAGAAAAATAATCATAAGCATGCTAAGTTATGGTAAGCTAGATGGAGTTCAGGATGACTTCACTTTGAAGAGTGATATGCATTCTATCATGGCTCATTTACAGAACTGGGCTACAGTGTCTGATATCCCCATTCCTGATCAGCTAGCAAAAGACAAAGGACCTAACACTAACCCTAACCCTAACCCTAACCCTTTCCGCTTACAATATACAGATATTATATATTTGAATATATTATCTTATATTCAAATCAGAGAGAAAAATAATCATAAGCATGCTAAGTTATGGTAAGCTAGATGGGGTTCAGGATCACTTTACTTTGAAGAGTGATATGCATTCAATCATGGCTAATTTACAGAACTGGGCTACAGTGTCTGATATCCCCATTCCGGATTAGCTAGCAAAGCACAACGGACCTAACACTAACCCTAACCCTAACCCTTTCTGCTTAGAATATACAGATATTATATATTTGAATATATTATCTTATATTCAAATCAGAGAGAAAAATAATCATAAGCATGCTAAGTTATGGTAAGCTAGATGGGGTTCAGGATCACTTCACTTTGAAGAGTGATATGCATTCAATCATGGCTCATTTACAGAACTGGGCTACAGTGTCTGATATCCCCATTCCTGATCAGCTAGCAAAAGACAAAGGCCCTAACCCTATTCCTAATCCTAACCCTAACCCTTTCTGCTTACAATATACAGATATTATATATTTGAATATATTATCTTATATTCAAATCAGAGAGAAAAATAATCATAAACATGCTAAGTTATGGTAAGCTAGATGGAGTTCAGGATGACTTCACTTTGAAGAGTGATATGCATTCTATCATGGCTCATTTACAGAACTGGGCTACAGTGTCTGATATCCCCATTCCTGATCAGCTAGCAAAAGACAAAGGCCCTAACCCTAACCCTAACCCTTTCCGCTTACAATATACAGATATTATATATTTGAATATATTATCTTATATTCAAATCAGAGAGAAAAATAATCATAAACATGCCAAGTTATGGTACGCTAGATGGAGTTTAGGATGACTTCACTTTGAAGAGTGATATGCATTCAATCATGGCTCATTTACAAAACTGGGCTACAGTGTCTGATATCCCCATTCCTGATCAGCTAGCAAAAGACAAAGGACCTAACACTAACCCTAACCCTAACCCTTTCCGCTTAGAATATACAGATATTATATATTTGAATATAATATCTTATATTCAAATCAGAGAGAAAAATAATCATAAGCATGCTAAGTTATGGTAAGCTAGATGGGGTTCAGGATCACGTCACTTTGAAGAGTGATATGCATTCAATCATGGCTCATTTACAGAACTGGGCTACAGTGTCTGATATCCCCATTCCTGATCAGCTAGCAAAAGACAAAGGCCCTAACCCTAATCCTAATCCTAACCCTAACCCTAACCCTTTCCGCTTACAATATACAGATATTATATGTTTGAATATATTATCTTATATTCAAATCAGAGAGAAAAATAATCATAAACATGCTAAGTTATGGTACGCTAGATGGAGTTCAGGATGACTTCACTTTGAAGAGTGATATGCATTCAATCATGGCTCATTTACAGAACTGGGCTACAGTGTCTGATATCCCCATTCCTGATCAGCGAGCAAAAGACAAAGGCCCTAACCCTAACCCTTTCCGCTTCCAATATACAGATATTATATATTTGAATATATTATCTTATATTCAAATCAGAGAGAAAAATAATCATAAACATGCTAAGTTATGGTAAGCTAGATGGAGTTCAGGATGACTTCACTTTGAAGAGTGATATGCATTCTATCATGGCTCATTTACAGAACTGGGCTACAGTGTCTGATATCCCCATTCCGGATTAGCTAGCAAAAGACAAAGGCCCTAACTCTAACCCTAACCCTAACCCTAACCCTTTCCGCTTCCAATATACAGATATTATATATTTGAATATATTATCTTATATTCAAATCAGAGAGAAAAATAATCATAAACATGCTAAGTTATGGTAAGCTAGATGGAGTTCAGGATGACTTCACTTTGAAGAGTGATATGCATTCTATCATGGCTCATTTACAGAACTGGGCTACAGTGTCTGATATCCCCATTCCTGATCAGCTAGCAAAAGACAAAGAACCTAACACTAACCCTAACCCTAACCCTAACCCTTTCCGCTTACAATATACAGATATTATATATTTGAATATATTATCTTATATTCAAATCAGAGAGAAAAATAATCATAAGCATTGTAAGTTATGGTAAGCTAGATGGGGTTCAGGATCACTTTACTTTGAAGAGTGATATGCATTCAATCATGGCTCATTTACAGAACTGGGCTACAGTGTCTGATATCCCCATTCCGGATTAGCTAGCAAAACACAACGGACCTAACACTAACCCTAACCCTAACCCTTTCCGCTTAGAATATACAGATATTATATATTTGAATATATTATCTTATATTCAAATCAGAGAGAAAAATAATCATAAGCATGCTAAGTTATGGTAAGCTAGATGGGGTTCAGGATCACTTCACTTTGAAGAGTGATATGCATTCAATCATGGCTCATTTACAGAACTGGGCTACAGTGTCTGATATCCCCATTCCTGATCAGCTAGCAAAAGACAAAGGCCCTAACCCTATTCCTAATCCTAACCCTAACCCTTTCTGCTTACAATATACAGATATTATATATTTGAATATATTATCTTATATTCAAATCAGAGAGAAAAATAATCATAAACATGCTAAGTTATGGTAAGCTAGATGGAGTTCAGGATGACTTCACTTTGAAGAGTGATATGCATTCTATCATGGCTCATTTACAGAACTGGGCTACAGTGTCTGATATCCCCATTCCTGATCAGCTAGCAAAAGACAAAGGCCCTAACCCTAACCCTAACCCTTTCCGCTTACAATATACAGATATTATATATTTGAATATATTATCTTATATTCAAATCAGAGAGAAAAATAATCATAAACATGCCAAGTTATGGTACGCTAGATGGAGTTTAGGATGACTTCACTTTGAAGAGTGATATGCATTCAATCATGGCTCATTTACAAAACTGGGCTACAGTGTCTGATATCCCCATTCCTGATCAGCTAGCAAAAGACAAAGGACCTAACACTAACCCTAACCCTAACCCTTTCCGCTTAGAATATACAGATATTATATATTTGAATATAATATCTTATATTCAAATCAGAGAGAAAAATAATCATAAGCATGCTAAGTTATGGTAAGCTAGATGGGGTTCAGGATCACTTCACTTTGAAGAGTGATATGCATTCAATCATGGCTCATTTACAGAACGGGGCTACAGTGTCTGATATCCCCATTCCTGATCAGCTAGCAAAAGACAAAGGCCCTAACCCTAACCCTTTCCGCTTCCAATATACAGATATTATATATTTGAATATATTATCTTATATTCAAATCAGAGAGAAAAATAATCATAAACATGCTAAGTTATGGTAAGCTAGATGGAGTTCAGGACGACTTCACTTTGAAGAGTGATATGCATTCTATCATGGCTCATTTACAGAACTGGGCTACAGTGTCTGATATCCCCATTCCTGATCAGCTAGCAAAAGACAAAGGCCCTAACCCTAACCCTAACCCTAGTCCCGAGTCCCTTTTTGGGAAAGGGGGCGGTTTAGAAATGCTAAGAATAAATCCTAATCCTAACCCTAACCCTTTCCTTTTCCAATATACAGATATTATATATTTGAATATATTATCTTATATTCAAATCAGAGAGAAAAATAATCATAAACATGCTAAGTTATGGTACGCTAGATGGAGTTTAGGACGACTTCACTTTCAAGAGTGATATGCATTCAATCATGGCTCATTTACAAAACTGGGCTACAGTGTCTGATATCCTCATTCCTGATCAGCTAGCAAAAGACAAAGGACCTAACACTAACCCTAACCCTAACCCTAACCCTTTCCGCTTACAATATACAGATATTATATATTTGAATATATTATCTTATATTCAAATCAGAGAGAAAAATAATCATAAGCATGCTAAGTTATGGTAAGCTAGATGGGGTTCAGGATCACTTTAGTTTGAAGAGTGATATGCATTCAATCATGGCTCATTTACAGAACGGGGCTACAGTGTCTGATATCCCCATTCCTGATCAGCTAGCAAAAGACAAAGGCCCTAACCCTAACCCTAACCCTAACCCTTTCCGCTTACAATATACAGATATTATATATTTGAATATATTATCTTATATTCAAATCAGAGAGAAAAATAATCATAAGCATGCTAAGTTATGGTAAGCTAGATGGGGTTCAGGATCACTTTACTTTGAAGAGTGATATGCATTCAATCATGGCTCATTTACAGAACGGGGCTACAGTGTCTGATATCCCCATTCCTGAACAGCTAGCAAAAGACAAAGGCCCTAACCCTAACCCTAACCCTAGTCCCGAGTCCCTTTTTGGGAAAGGGGGCGGTTTAGAAATGCGAAGAATAAATCCTAATCCTAACCCTAACCCTTTCCTTTTCCAATATACAGATATTATATATTTGAATATATTATCTTATATTCAAATCAGAGAGAAAAATAATCATAAACATGCTAAGTTATGGTACGCTAGATGGAGTTCAGGATGACTTCACTTTGAAGAGTGATATGCATTCAATCATGGCTCATTTACAGAACTGGGCTACAGTGTCTGATATCCCCATTCCTGATCAGCTAGAAAAAGACAAAGGCCCTAACCCTAATCCTAACCCTAACCCTAACCCTTTCCGCTTACAATATAGAGATATTATATATTTGAATATATTATCTTATATTCAAATCAGAGAGAAAAATAATCATAAACATGCTAAGTTATGGAACGCTAGATGGAGTTCAGGATGACTTCACTTTGAAGAGTGATATGCATTCAATCATGGCTCATTTACAGAACTGGGCTACAGTGTCTGATATCCCCATTCCTGATCAGCTAGAAAAAGACAAAGGCCCTAACCCTAATCCTAACCCTAACCCTAACCCTTTCCGCTTACAATATAGAGATATTATATATTTGAATATATTATCTTATATTCAAATCAGAGAGAAAAATAATCATAAACATGCTAAGTTATGGAACGCTAGATGGAGTTCAGGATGACTTCACTTTGAAGAGTGATATGCATTCAATCATGGCTCATTTACAGAACTGGGCTACAGTGTCTGATATCCCCATTCCTGATCAGCTAGCAAAAGACAAAGGCCCTAACCCTAACCCTAACCCTAACCCTAACCCTTTCCGCTTCCAATATACAGATATTATATATTTGAATATATTATCTTATATTCAAATCAGAGAGAAAAATAATCATAAACATGCTAAGTTATGGTACGCTAGATGGAGTTCAGGATGACTTCACTTTGAAGGGTGATATGCATTCAATCATGGCTCATTTACAGAACTGGGCTACAGTGTCTGATATCCCCATTCCTGATCAGCTAGCAAAAGACAAAGGCCCTAACCCTAACCCTAACCCTAACCCTTTCCGCTTCCAATATACAGATATTATATATTTGAATATATTATCTTATATTCAAATCAGAGAGAAAAATAATCATAAACATGCTAAGTTATGGTAAGCTAGATGGAGTTCAGGATGACTTCACTTTGAAGAATGATATGCATTCAATCATGGCTCATTTACAGAACTGGGCTACAGTGTCTGATATCCCCATTCCTGATCAGCTAGCAAAAGACAAAGGCCCTAACCCTAACCCTTTCCGCTTCCAATATACAGATATTATATATTTGAATATATTATCTTATATTCAAATCAGAGAGAAAAATAATCATAAACATGCTAAGTTATGGTAAGCTAGATGGAGTTCAGGATGACTTCACTTTGAAGAGTGATATGCATTCTATCATGGCTCATTTACAGAACTGGGCTACAGTGTCTGATATCCCCATTCCTGATCAGCTAGCAAAAGACAAAGGGCCTAACCCTAATCCTAATCCTAACCCTAACCCTAACCCTTTCCGATTACAGTATACAGATATTATATGTTTGAATATATTATCTTATATTCAAATCAGAGAGAAAAATAATCATAAACATGCTAAGTTATGGTACGCTAGATGGAGTTCAGGATGACTTCACTTTGAAGAGTGATATGCATTCAATCATGGCTCATTTACAGAACTGGGCTACAGTGTCTGATATCCCCATTCCTGATCAGCTAGCAAAAGACAAAGGCCCTAACCCTAACCCTAACCCTAACCCTAACCCTTTCCGCTTCTAATATACAGATATTATATATTTGAATATATTATCTTATATTCAAATCAGAGAGAAAAATAATCATAAACATACGAAGTTATGGTACGCTAGATGGAGTTTAGGATGACTTCACTTTGAAGAGTGATATGCATTCAATCATGGCTCATTTACAAAACTGGGCTACAGTGTCTGATATCCCCATTCCTGATCAGCTAGCAAAAGACAAAGGCCCTAACCCTAACCCTAACCCTAACCCTTTCCGCTTCCAATATACAGATATTATATATTTCAATGTATTATCTTATATTCAAATCAGAGAGAAAAATAATCATAAACATGCTAAGTTATGGTATGCTAGATGGAGTTCAGGATGACTTCACTTTGAAGAGTGATTTGCATTCAATCATGGCTCATTTACAGAACTGGGCTACAGTGTCTGATATCCCCATTCCTGATCAGCGAGCAAAAGACAAAGGCCCTAACCCTAACCCTTTCCGCTTCCAATATACAGATATTATATATTTGAATATATTATCTTATATTCAAATCAGAGAGAAAAATAATCATAAACATGCTAAGTTATGGTAAGCTAGATGGAGTTCAGGATGACTTCACTTTGAAGAGTGATATGCATTCTATCATGGCTCATTTACAGAACTGGGCTACAGTGTCTGATATCCCCATTCCTGATCAGCTAGCAAAAGACAAAGGCCCTAACCCTAACCCTAACCCTAACCCTAACCCTTTCCGCTTACAATATATAGATATTATATATTTGAATATATTATCTTATATTCAAATCAGAGAGAAAAATAATCATAAACATGCTAAGTTATGGTAAGCTAGATGGAGTTCAGGATGGCTTCACTTTGAAGAGTGATATGCATTCTATCATGGCTCATTTACAGAACTGGGCTACAGTGTCTTATATCCCCATTCCTGATCAGCTAGCAAAAGACAAAGGCCCTAACCCTAACCCTAACCCTAACCCTAACCCTTTCCGCTTCCAATATACAGATATTATATATTTTAATATATTATCTTATATTCAAATCAGAGAGAAAAATAATCATAAACATGCTAAGTTATGGTACGCTAGATGGAGTTCAGGATGACTTCACTTTGAAGGGTGATATGCATTCAATCATGGCTCATTTACAGAACTGGGCTACAGTGTCTGATATCCCCATTCCTGATCAGCGAGCAAAAGACAAAGGCCCTAACCCTAACCCTTTCCGCTTCCAATATACAGATATTATATATTTGAATATATTATCTTATATTCAAATCAGAGAGAAAAATAATCATAAACATGCTAAGTTATGGTAAGCTAGATGGAGTTCAGGATGACTTCACTTTGAAGAGTGATATGCATTCTATCATGGCTCATTTACAGAACTGGGCTACAGTGTCTGATATCCCCATTCCTGATCAGCTAGCAAAAGACAAAGGCCCTAACCCTAACCCTAACCCTAACCCTTTCCGCTTACAATATACAGATATTATATATTTGAATATATTATCTTATATTCAAATCAGAGAGAAAAATAATCATAAACATGCTAAGTTATGGTAAGCTAGATGGAGTTCAGGATGACTTCACTTTGAAGAGTGATATGCATTCTATCATGGCTCATTTACAGAACTGGGCTACAGTGTCTGATATCCACATTCCTGATCATCTAGCAAAAGACAAAGGCCCTAACCCTAACCCTAACCCTAACCCTAACCCTTTCCGCTTCCAATATACAGATATTATATATTTTAATATATTATCTTATATTCAAATCAGAGAGAAAAATAATCATAAACATGCTAAGTTATGGTACGCTAGATGGAGTTCAGGATGACTTCACTTTGAAGGGTGATATGCATTCAATCATGGCTCATTTACAGAACTGGGCTACAGTGTCTGATATCCCCATTCCTGATCAGCTAGCAAAAGACAAAGGCCCTAACCCTAACCCTAACCCTAACCCTTTCCGCTTCCAATATACAGATATTATATATTTGAATATATTATCTTATATTCAAATCAGAGAGAAAAATAATCATAAACATGCTAAGTTATGGTAAGCTAGATGGAGTTCAGGATGACTTCACTTTGAAGAATGATATGCATTCAATCATGGCTCATTTAGAGAACTGGGCTACAGTGTCTGATATCCCCATTCCTGATCAGCTAGCAAAAGACAAAGGCCCTAACCCTAACCCTAATCCTAACCCTAACCCTAACCCTTTCCGCTTACAATATACAGATATTATATGTTTGAATATATTATCTTATATTCAAATCAGAGAGAAAAATAATCATAAACATGCTAAGTTATGGTACGCTAGATGGAGTTCAGGATGACTTCACTTTGAAGAGTGATATGCATTCAATCATGGCTCATTTACAGAACTGGGCTACAGTGTCTGATATCCCCATTCCTGATCAGCTAGCAAAAGACAAAGGCCCTAACCCTAACCCTAACCCTAACCCTAACCCTTTCCGCTTCTAATATACAGATATTATATATTTGAATATATTATCTTATATTCAAATCAGAGAGAAAAATAATCATAAACATACGAAGTTATGGTACGCTAGATGGAGTTTAGGATGACTTCACTTTGAAGAGTGATATGCATTCAATCATGGCTCATTTACAAAACTGGGCTACAGTGTCTGATATCCCCATTCCTGATCAGCTAGCAAAAGACAAAGGCCCTAACCCTAACCCTAACCCTAACCCTAACCCTTTCCGCTTCTAATATACAGATATTATATATTTGAATATATTATCTTATATTCAAATCAGAGAGAAAAATAATCATAAACATACGAAGTTATGGTACGCTAGATGGAGTTCAGGATGACTTCACTTTGAAGGGTGATATGCATTCAATCATGGCTCATTTACAGAACTGGGCTACAGTGTCTGATATCCCCATTCCTGATCAGCGAGCAAAAGACAAAGGCCCTAACCCTAACCCTTTCCGCTTCCAATATACAGATATTATATATTTGAATATATTATCTTATATTCAAATCAGAGAGAAAAATAATCATAAACATGCTAAGTTATGGTAAGCTAGGTGGAGTTCAGGATGACTTCACTTTGAAGAGTGATATGCAATCAATCATGGCTCATTTACAGAACTGGGTTACAGTGTCTGATATCCCCATTCCTGATCAGCTAGCAAAAGAGAAAGGCCCTAACCCTAACCCTAATCCTAACCCTAACCCTAACCCTTTCCGCTTACAATATACAGATATTATATGTTTGAATATATTATCTTATATTCAAATCAGAGAGAAAAATAATCATAAACATGCTAAGTTATGGTACGCTAGATGGAGTTCAGGATGACTTCACTTTGAAGAGTGATATGCATTCTATCATGGCTCATTTACAGAACTGGGCTACAGTGTCTGATATCCCCATTCCTGATCAGCTAGCAAAAGACAAAGGCCCTAACCCTAACCCTAACCCTAACCCTTTCCGCTTACAATATACAGATATTATATATTTGAATATATTATCTTATATTCAAATCAGAGAGAAAAATAATCATAAACATGCTAAGTTATGGTACGCTAGATGGAGTTCAGGATGACTTCACTTTGAAGGGTGATATGCATTCAATCATGGCTCATTTACAGAACTGGGCTACAGTGTCTGATATCCCCATTCCTGATCAGCTAGCAAAAGACAAAGGCCCTAACCCTAACCCTAACCCTAACCCTTTCCGCTTCCAATATACAGATATTATATATTTGAATATATTATCTTATATTCAAATCAGAGAGAAAAATAATAATAAACATGCTAAGTTATGGTAAGCTAGATGGAGTTCAGGATGACTTCACTTTGAAGAATGATATGCATTCAATCATGGCTCATTTAGAGAACTGGGCTACAGTGTCTGATATCCCCATTCCTGATCAGCTAGCAAAAGACAAAGGCCCTAACCCTAACCCTAATCCTAACCCTAACCCTAACCCTTTCCGCTTACAATATACAGATATTATATGTTTGAATATATTATCTTATATTCAAATCAGAGAGAAAAATAATCATAAACATGCTAAGTTATGGTACGCTAGATGGAGTTCAGGATGACTTCACTTTGAAGAGTGATATGCATTCAATCATGGCTCATTTACAGAACTGGGCTACAGTGTCTGATATCCCCATTCCTGATCAGCTAGCAAAAGACAAAGGGCCTAACCCTAATCCTAATCCTAACCCTAACCCTAACCCTTTCCGCTTCTAATATACAGATATTATATATTTGAATATATTATCTTATATTTAAATCAGAGAGAAAAATAATCATAAACATACGAAGTTATGGTACGCTAGATGGAGTTTAGGATGACTTCACTTTGAAGAGTGATATGCATTCAATCATGGCTCATTTACAAAACTGGGCTACAGTGTCTGATATCCCCATTCCTGATCAGCTAGCAAAAGACAAAGGCCCTAACCCTAACCCTAACCCTAACCCTTTCCACTTCCAATATACAGATATTATATATTTGAATGTATTAGCTTATATTCAAATCAGAGAGAAAAATAATCATAAACATGCTAAGTTATGGTACGCTAGATGGAGTTCAGGATGACTTCACTTTGAAGGGTGATATGCATTCAATCATGGCTCATTTACAGAACTGGGCTACAGTGTCTGATATCCCCATTCCTGATCAGCGAGCAAAAGACAAAGGCCCTAACCCTAACCCTTTCCGCTTCCAATATACAGATATTATATATTTGAATATATTATCTTATATTCAAATCAGAGAGAAAAATAATCATAAACATGCTAAGTTATGGTAAGCTAGATGGAGTTCAGGATGACTTCACTTTGAAGAGTGATATGCATTCTATCATGGCTCATTTACAGAACTGGGCTACAGTGTCTGATATCCCCATTCCTGATCAGCTAGCAAAAGACAAAGGGCCTAACCCTAATCCTAATCCTAACCCTAACCCTTTCCGCTTCCAATATACAGATATTATATATTTTAATATATTATCTTATATTCAAATCAGAGAGAAAAATAATCATAAACATGCTAAGTTATGGTACGCTAGATGGAGTTCAGGATGACTTCACTTTGAAGGGTGATATGCATTCAATCATGGCTCATTTACAGAAATGGGCTACAGTGTCTGATATCCCCATTCCTGATCAGCTAGCAAAAGACAAAGGCCCTAACCCTAACCCTAACCCTAACCCTTTCCGCTTCCAATATACAGATATTATATATTTGAATATATTATCTTATATTCAAATCAGAGAGAAAAATAATCATAAACATGCTAAGTTATGGTAAGCTAGATGGAGTTCAGGATGACTTCACTTTGAAAAGTGATATGCATTCTATCATGGCTCATTTACAGAACTGGGCTACAGTGTCTGATATCCCCATTCCTGATCAGCTAGCAAAAGACAAAGGGCCTAACCCTAATCCTAATCCTAACCCTAACCCTAACCCTTTCCGCTTACAATATACAGATATTATATGTTTGAATATATTATCTTATATTCAAATCAGAGAGAAAAATAATCATAAACATGCTAAGTTATGGTACGCTAGATGGAGTTCAGGATGACTTCACTTTGAAGAGTGATATGCATTCAATCATGGCTCATTTACAGAACTGGGCTACAGTGTCTGATATCCCCATTCCTGATCAGCTAGCAAAAGACAAAGGCCCTAACCCTAACCCTAACCCTAACCCTAACCCTTTCCGCTTCTAATATACAGATATTATATATTTGAATATATTATCTTATATTCAAATCAGAGAGAAAAATAATCATAAACATACGAAGTTATGGTACGCTAGATGGAGTTTAGGATGACTTCACTTTGAAGAGTGATATGCATTCAATCATGGCTCATTTACAAAACTGGGCTACAGTGTCTGATATCCCCATTCCTGATCAGCTAGCAAAAGACAAAGGCCCTAACCCTAACCCTAACCCTAACCCTTTCCGCTTCCAATATACAGATATTATATATTTGAATGTATTATCTTATATTCAAATCAGAGAGAAAAATAATCATAAACATGCTAAGTTATGGTACGCTAGATGGAGTTCAGGATGACTTCACTTTGAAGGGTGATATGCATTCAATCATGGCTCATTTACAGAACTGGGCTACAGTGTCTGATATCCCCATTCCTGATCAGCTAGCAAAAGACAAAGGCCCTAACCCTAACCCTAACCCTAACCCTTTCCGCTTCCAATATACAGATATTATATATTTGAATATATTATCTTATATTCAAATCAGAGAGAAAAATAATCATAAACATGCTAAGTTATGGTAAGCTAGATGGAGTTCAGGATGACTTCACTTTGAAGAATGATATGCATTCAATCATGGCTCATTTACAGAACTGGGCTACTGTGTCTGATATCCCCATTCCTGATCAGCTAGCAAAAGACAAAGGCCCTAACCCTTTCCGCTTCCAATATACAGATATTATATATTTGAATATATTATCTTATATTCAAATCAGAGAGAAAAATAATCATAAACATGCTAAGTTATGGTAAGCTAGATGGAGTTCAGGATGACTTCACTTTGAAGAGTGATATGCATTCAATCATGGCTCATTTACAGAACTGGGCTACAGTGTCTGATATCCCCATTCCTGATCAGCTAGCAAAAGACAAAGGCCCTAACCCTAACCCTAACCATTTCCGCTTACAATATAGAGATATTATATATTTGAATATATTATCCTATATTCCCAATCAGAGAGAAAAATAATCATAAACATGCTATGTTATGGTAAGCTAGATGGAGTTCAGGATGACTTCACTTTGAAGAGTGATATGCATTCAATCATGGCTCATTTACAGAACTGGGCTACAGTGTCTGATATCCCCATTCCTGATCAGCAAGCAAAAGACAAGGGCCCTAACCCTAATCCTAATCCTAACCCTAACCCTTTCCGCTTCCAATATACAGATATTATATATTTGAATATATTATCTTATATTCAAATCAGAGAGAAAAATAATCATAAACATGCTAAGTTATGGTAAGCTAGATGGGGTTCAGGATCACTTCACTTTGAAGAGTGATATGCATTCAATCATGGCTCATTTACAGAACTGGGCTACAGTGTCTGATATCCCCATTCCTGATCAGCTAGCAAAAGACAAAGGCCCTAACCCTATTCCTAATCCTAACCCTAACCCTTTCCGCTTCCAATATACAGATATTATATATTTGAATATATTATCTTATATTCAAATCAGAGAGAAAAATAATCATAAACATGCTAAGTTATGGTAAGCTAGATGGAGTTCAGGATGACTTCACTTTGAAGAGTGATATGCATTCTATCATGGCTCATTTACAGAACTGGGCTACAGTGTCTGATATCCCCATTCCTGATCAGCTAGCAAAAGACAAAGGCCCTAACCCTAACCCTAACCCTTTCCGCTTCCAATACACAGATATTATATATTTGAATATATTATCCTATATTCAAATCAGAGAGAAAAATAATCATAAACATGCTAAGTTATGGTAAGCTAGATGGGGTTCAGGATCACTTCACTTTGAAGAGTGATATGCATTCAATCATGGCTCATTTACAGAACTGGGCTACAGTGTCTGATATCCGCATTCCTGATCAGCTAGCAAAAGACAAAGGCCCTAACCCTATTCCTAATCCTAACCCTAACCCTTTCTGCTTACAATATACAGATATTATATATTTGAATATATTATCTTATATTCAAATCAGAGAGAAAAATAATCATAAACATGCTAAGTTATGGTACGCTAGATGGAGTTCAGGATGACTTCACTTTGAAGAGTAATATGCATTCAATCATGGCTCATTTACAGAACTGGGCTACAGTGTCTGATATCCCCATTCCTGATCAGCTAGCAAAAGACAAAGGCCCTAACCCTAACCCTAACCCTTTCCGCTTCCAATACACAGATATTATATATTTGAATATATTATCCTATATTCAAATCAGAGAGAAAAATAATCATAAGCATGCTAAGTTATGGTACGCTAGATGGAGTTCAGGATGACTTCACTTTCAAGAGTGATATGCATTCAATCATGGCTCATGTACAGAACTGGGCTACAGTGTCTGATATCCCCATTCCTGATCAGCTAGCAAAAGACAAAGGCCCTAACCTTAACCCTAACCCTAACCCTAAACCTTTCCGCTTCCAATATACAGATATTATATATTTGAATATATTATCTTATATTCAAATCAGAGAGAAAAATAACCATAAGCATGCTAAGTTATGGTAAGCTGGATGGGGTTCAGGATGACTGCACTTTGAAGAGTGATATGCATTCAATCATGGCTCATTTACAAAACTGGGCTACAGTGTCTGATATCCCCATTCCTGATCAGCTAGCAAAAGACAAAGGTCCTAACACTAACCCTAACCCTAACCATAACGCTTTCCGCTTACAATATACAGATATTATATATTTGAATATATTATCTTATATTCAAATCAGAGAGAAAAATAATCATAAGCATGCTAAGTTATGGTAAGCTAGATGGGGTTCAGGATCACTTTACTTTGAAGAGTGATATGCATTCAATCATGGCTCATTTACAGAACTGGGCTACAGTGTCTGATATCCCCATTCCGGATTAGCTAGCAAAAGACAAAGGACCTAACACTAACCCTAACCCTAACCCTTTCCGCTTACAATATACAGATATTATATATTTGAATATATTATCTTATATTCAAATCAGAGAGAAAAATAATCATAAGCATGCTAAGTTATGGTAAGCTAGATGGGGTTCAGGATCACTTCACTTTGAAGAGTGATATGCATTCAATCATGGCTCATTTACAGAACAGTCCTACAGTGTCTGATATCACCATTCCTGATCAGCGAGCAAAAGACAAAGGCCCTAACCCTAACCCTTTCCGCTTCCAATATACAGATATTATATATTTGAATATATTATCTTATATTCAAATCAGAGAGAAAAATAATCATAAACATGCTAAGTTATGGTAAGCTAGATGGAGTTCAGAATGACTTCACTTTGAAGAGTGATATGCATTCTATCATGGCTCATTTACAGAACTGGGCTACAGTGATTGATATCCCCATTCCGGATTAGCTAGCAAAAGACAAAGGACCTAACCCTAACCCTAACCCTAACCCTTTCCTTTTCCAATATACAGATATTATATATTTGAATATATTATCTTATATTCAAATCAGAGAGAAAAATAATCATAAACATGCTAAGTTATGGTACGCTAGATGGAGTTCAGGATGACTTCACTTTGAAGAGTGATATGCATTCAATCATGGCTCATTTACAGAACTGGGCTACAGTGTCTGATATCCCCATTCCTGATCAGCTAGCAAAAGACAAAGGCCCTAACCCTAATCCTAACCCTAACCCTAACCCTTTCCGCTTACAATATAGAGATATTATATATTTGAATATATTATCTTATATTCAAATCAGAGAGAAAAATAATCATAAGCATGCTAAGTTATGGTAAGCTAGATGGGGTTCAGGATCACTTCACTTTGAAGATTGATATGCATTCAATCATGGCTCATTTACAGAACGGGGCTACAGTGTCTGATATCCCCATTCCTGAACAGCTTGCAAAAGACAAAGGCCCTAACCCTAACCCTAACCCTAGTCCCGAGTCCCTTTTTGGGAAAGGGGGCGGTTTAGAAATGCGAAGAATAAATCCTAATCCTAACCCTAACCCTTTCCTTTTCCAATATACAGATATTATATATTTGAATATATTATCTTATATTCAAATCAGAGAGAAAAATAATCATAAACATGCTAAGTTATGGTACGCTAGATGGAGTTCAGGATGACTTCGCTTTGAAGAGTGATATGCATTCAATCATGGCTCATTTACAGAACTGGGCTACAGTGTCTGATATCCCCATTCCTGATCAGCTAGCAAAAGACAAAGGCCCTAACCCTAACCCTAACCCTAACCCTAACCCTTTCCGCTTCCAATATACAGATATTATATATTTTAATATATTATCTTATATTCAAATCAGAGAGAAAAATAATCATAAACATGCTAAGTTATGGTACGCTAGATGGAGTTCAGGATGACTTCACTTTGAAGGGTGATATGCATTCAATCATGGCTCATTTACAGAACTGGGCTACAGTGTCTGATATCCCCATTCCTGATCAGCTAGCAAAAGACAAAGGCCCTAACCCTAACCCTAACCCTAACCCTTTCCGCTTCCAATATACAGATATTATATATTTGAATATATTATCTTATATTCAAATCAGAGAGAAAAATAATCATAAACATGCTAAGTTATGGTAAGCTAGATGGAGTTCAGGATGACTTCACTTTGAAGAATGATATGCATTCAATCATGGCTCATTTAGAGAACTGGGCTACAGTGTCTGATATCCCCATTCCTGATCAGCTAGCAAAAGACAAAGGCCCTAACCCTAACCCTAATCCTAACCCTAACCCTAACCCTTTCCGCTTACAATATACAGATATTATATGTTTGAATATATTATCTTATATTCAAATCAGAGAGAAAAATAATCATAAACATGCTAAGTTATGGTACGCTAGATGGAGTTCAGGATGACTTCACTTTGAAGAGTGATATGCATTCAATCATGGCTCATTTACAGAACTGGGCTACAGTGTCTGATATCCCCATTCCTGATCAGCTAGCAAAAGACAAAGGCCCTAACCCTAACCCTAACCCTAACCCTAACCCTTTCCGCTTCTAATATACAGATATTATATATTTGAATATATTATCTTATATTCAAATCAGAGAGAAAAATAATCATAAACATACGAAGTTATGGTACACTAGATGGAGTTTAGGATGACTTCACTTTGAAGAGTGATATGCATTCAATCATGGCTCATTTACAAAACTGGGCTACAGTGTCTGATATCCCCATTCCTGATCAGCTAGCAAAAGACAAAGGCCCTAACCCTAACCCTAACCCTAACCCTTTCCACTTCCAATATACAGATATTATATATTTGAATGTATTATCTTATATTCAAATCAGAGAGAAAAATAATCATAAACATGCTAAGTTATGGTACGCTAGATGGAGTTCAGGATGACTTCACTTTGAAGAGTGATATGCATTCAATCATGGCTCATTTACAGAACTGGGCTACAGTGTCTGATATCCCCATTCCTGATCAGCGAGCAAAAGACAAAGGCCCTAACCCTAACCCTTTCCGCTTCCAATATACAGATATTATATATTTGAATATATTATCTTATATTCAAATCAGAGAGAAAAATAATCATAAACATGCTAAGTTATGGTAAGCTAGATGGAGTTCAGGATGACTTCACTTTGAAAAGTGATATGCATTCTATCATGGCTCATTTACAGAACTGGGCTACAGTGTCTGATATCCCCATTCCTGATCAGCTAGCAAAAGACAAAGGGCCTAACCCTAATCCTAATCCTAACCCTAACCCTAACCCTTTCCGCTTACAATATACAGATATTATATGTTTGAATATATTATCTTATATTCAAATCAGAGAGAAAAATAATCATAAACATGCTAAGTTATGGTACGCTAGATGGAGTTCAGGATGACTTCACTTTGAAGAGTGATATGCATTCAATCATGGCTCATTTACAGAACTGGGCTACAGTGTCTGATATCCCCATTCCTGATCAGCTAGCAAAAGACAAAGGCCCTAACCCTAACCCTAACCCTAACCCTAACCCTTTCCGCTTCTAATATACAGATATTATATATTTGAATATATTATCTTATATTCAAATCAGAGAGAAAAATAATCATAAACATACGAAGTTATGGTACGCTAGATGGAGTTTAGGATGACTTCACTTTGAAGAGTGATATGCATTCAATCATGGCTCATTTACAAAACTGGGCTACAGTGTCTGATATCCCCATTCCTGATCAGCTAGCAAAAGACAAAGGCCCTAACCCTAACCCTAACCCTAACCCTTTCCGCTTCCAATATACAGATATTATATATTTGAATGTATTATCTTATATTCAAATCAGAGAGAAAAATAATCATAAACATGCTAAGTTATGGTACGCTAGATGGAGTTCAGGATGACTTCACTTTGAAGGGTGATATGCATTCAATCATGGCTCATTTACAGAACTGGGCTACAGTGTCTGATATCCCCATTCCTGATCAGCTAGCAAAAGACAAAGGCCCTAACCCTAACCCTAACCCTAACCCTTTCCGCTTCCAATATACAGATATTATATATTTGAATATATTATCTTATATTCAAATCAGAGAGAAAAATAATCATAAACATGCTAAGTTATGGTAAGCTAGATGGAGTTCAGGATGACTTCACTTTGAAGAATGATATGCATTCAATCATGGCTCATTTACAGAACTGGGCTACAGTGTCTGATATCCCCATTCCTGATCAGCTAGCAAAAGACAAAGGCCCTAACCCTAACCCTTTCCGCTTCCAATATACAGATATTATATATTTGAATATATTATCTTATATTCAAATCAGAGAGAAAAATAATCATAAACATGCTAAGTTATGGTAAGCTAGATGGAGTTCAGGATGACTTCACTTTGAAGAGTGATATGCATTCTATCATGGCTCATTTACAGAACTGGGCTACAGTGTCTGATATCCCCATTCCTGATCAGCTAGCAAAAGACAAAGGCCCTAACCCTAACCCTAACCCTAACCCTAACCCTAACCCTTTCCGCTTACAATATACAGATATTATATATTTGAATATATTATCTTATATTCAAATCAGAGAGAAAAATAATCATAAACATGCTAAGTTATGGTACGCTAGATGGAGTTCAGGATGACTTCACTTTGAAGAGTGATATGCATTCAATCATGGCTCATTTACAGAACTGGGCTAAAGTGTCTGATATCCCCATTCCTGATCAGCTAGCAAAAGACAAAGGCCCTAACCCTAACCCTAACCCTAACCCTAAACCTTTCCGCTTACAATGTACAGATATTATATATTTGAATATATTATCTTATATTCAAATCAGAGAGAAAAATAATCATAAACATGCTAAGTTATGGTACGCTAGATGGAGTTCAGGATGACTTCACTTTGAAGAGTGATATGCATTCAATCATGGCTCATTTACAGAACTGGGCTACAGTGTCTGATATCCCCATTCCTGATCAGCAAGCAAAAGACAAGGGCCCTAACCCTAATCCTAATCCTAACCCTAACCCTTTCCGCTTCCAATATACAGATATTATATATTTGAATATATTATCTTATATTCAAATCAGAGAGAAAAATAATCATAAACATGCTAAGTTATGGTAAGCTAGATGGGGTTCAGGATCACTTCACTTTGAAGAGTGATATGCATTCAATCATGGCTCATTTACAGAACTGGGCTACAGTGTCTGATATCCCCATTCCTGATCAGCTAGCAAAAGACAAAGGCCCTAACCCTAACCCTAACCATTTCCGCTTACAATATAGAGATATTATATATTTGAATATATTATCCTATATTCCCAATCAGAGAGAAAAATAATCATAAACATGCTAAGTTATGGTAAGCTAGATGGAGTTCAGGATGACTTCACTTTGAAGAGTGATATGCATTCAATCATGGCTCATTTACAGAACTGGGCTACAGTGTCTGATATCCCCATTCCTGATCAGCAAGCAAAAGACAAGGGCCCTAACCCTAATCCTAATCCTAACCCTAACCCTTTCCGCTTCCAATATACAGATATTATATATTTGAATATATTATCTTATATTCAAATCAGAGAGAAAAATAATCATAAACATGCTAAGTTATGGTAAGCTAGATGGGGTTCAGGATCACTTCACTTTGAAGAGTGATATGCATTCAATCATGGCTCATTTACAGAACTGGGCTACAGTGTCTGATATCCCCATTCCTGATCAGCTAGCAAAAGACAAAGGCCCTAACCCTAACCCTAACCATTTCCGCTTACAATATAGAGATATTATATATTTGAATATATTATCCTATATTCCCAATCAGAGAGAAAAATAATCATAAACATGCTAAGTTATGGTAAGCTAGATGGAGTTCAGGATGACTTCACTTTGAAGAGTGATATGCATTCAATCATGGCTCATTTACAGAACTGGGCTACAGTGTCTGATATCCCCATTCCTGATCAGCAAGCAAAAGACAAGGGCCCTAACCCTAATCCTAATCCTAACCCTAACCCTTTCCGCTTCCAATATACAGATATTATATATTTGAATATATTATCTTATATTCAAATCAGAGAGAAAAATAATCATAAACATGCTAAGTTATGGTAAGCTAGATGGGGTTCAGGATCACTTCACTTTGAAGAGTGATATGCATTCAATCATGGCTCATTTACAGAACTGGGCTACAGTGTCTGATATCCCCATTCCTGATCAGCTAGCAAAAGACAAAGGCCCTAACCCTATTCCTAATCCTAACCCTAACCCTTTCTGCTTACAATATACAGATATTATATATTTGAATATATTATCTTATATTCAAATCAGAGAGAAAAATAATCATAAACATGCTAAGTTATGGTACGCTAGATGGAGTTCAGGATGACTTCACTTTGAAGAGTGATATGCATTCTATCATGGCTCATTTACAGAACTGGGCTACAGTGTCTGATATCCCCATTCCTGATCAGCGAGCAAAAGACAAAGGCCCTAACCCTAACCCTAACCCTTTCCGCTTCCAATATACAGATATTATATATTTGAATATATTATCTTATATTCAAATCAGAGAGAAAAATAATCATAAACATGCTAAGTTATGGTAAGCTAGATGGAGTTCAGGATGACTTCACTTTGAAGAGTGATATGCATTCTATCATGGCTCATTTACAGAACTGGGCTACAGTGTCTGATATCCCCATTCCTGAACAGCTTGCAAAAGACAAAGGCCCTAACCCTAACCCTAACCCTAGTCCCGAGTCCCTTTTTGGGAAAGGGGGCGGTTTAGAAATGCGAAGAATAAATCCTAATCCTAACCCTAACCCTTTCCTTTTCCAATATACAGATATTATATATTTGAATATATTATCTTATATTCAAATCAGAGAGAAAAATAATCATAAACATGCTAAGTTATGGTACGCTAGATGGAGTTCAGGATGACTTCGCTTTGAAGAGTGATATGCATTCAATCATGGCTCATTTACAGAACTGGGCTACAGTGTCTGATATCCCCATTCCTGATCAGCTAGCAAAAGACAAAGGCCCTAACCCTAACCCTAACCCTAACCCTTTCCGCTTACAATATACAGATATTATATATTTGAATATATTATCTTATATTCAAATCAGAGAGAAAAATAATCATAAACATGCTAAGTTATGGTACGCTAGATGGAGTTCAGGATGACTTCACTTTGAAGAGTGATATGCATTCAATCATGGCTCATTTACAGAACTGGGCTACAGTGTCTGATATCCCCATTCCTGATCAGCTAGCAAAAGACAAAGGCCCTAACCCTAATCCTAACCCTAACCCTAACCCTTTCCGCTTACAATATACAGATATTATATATTTGAATATATTATCTTATATTCAAATCAGAGAGAAAAATAATCATAAACATGCTAAGTTATGGTACGCTAGATGGAGTTCAGGATGACTTCACTTTGAAGAGTGATATGCATTCAATCATGGCTCATTTACAGAACTGGGCTACAGTGTCTGATATCCCCATTCCTGATCAGCTAGCAAAAGACAAAGGACCTAACCCTATTCCTAATCCTAACCCTAACCCTTTCTGCTTACAATATACAGATATTATATATTTGAATATATTATCTTATATTCAAATCAGAGAGAAAAATAATCATAAACATGCTAAGTTATGGTACGCTAGATGGAGTTCAGGATGACTTCACTTTGAAGAGTGATATGCATTCTATCATGGCTCATTTACAGAACTGGGCTACAGTGTCTGATATCCCCATTCCTGATCAGCTAGCAAAAGACAAAGGCCCTAACCCTAACCCTAATCCTAACCCTAACCCTTTCCGCTTACAATATACAGATATTATATATTTGAATATATTATCTTATATTCAAATCAGAGAGAAAAATAATCATAAACATGCTAAGTTATGGTACGCTAGATGGAGTTCAGGATGACTTCACTTTGAAGAGTGATATGCATTCAATCATGGCTCATTTACAGAACTGGGCTACAGTGTCTGATATCCCCATTCCTGATCAGCTAGCAAAAGACAAAGGACCTAACCCTATTCCTAATCCTAACCCTAACCCTTTCTGCTTACAATATACAGATATTATATATTTGAATATATTATCTTATATTCAAATCAGAGAGAAAAATAATCATAAACATGCTAAGTTATGGTACGCTAGATGGAGTTCAGGATGACTTCACATTGAAGAGTGATATGCATTCAATCATGGCTCATTTACAGAACTGGGCTACAGTGTCTGATATCCCCATTCCTGATCAGCTAGCAAAAGACAAAGGCCCTAACCCTATTCCTAATCCTAACCCTAACCCTTTCTGCTTACAATATACAGATATTATATATTTGAATATATTATCTTATATTCAAATCAGAGAGAAAAATAATCATAAACATGCTAAGTTATGGTACGCTAGATGGAGTTCAGGATGACTTCACTTTGAAGAGTGATATGCATTCTATCATGGCTCATTTACAGAACTGGGCTACAGTGTCTGATATCCCCATTCCTGATCAGCGAGCAAAAGACAAAGGCCCTAACCCTAACCCTTTCCGCTTCCAATATACAGATATTATATATTTGAATATATTATCTTATATTCAAATCAGAGAGAAAAATAATCATAAACATGCTAAGTTATGGTAAGCTAGATGGAGTTCAGGATGACTTCACTTTGAAGAGTGATATGCATTCTATCATGGCTCATTTACAGAACTGGGCTACAGTGTCTGATATCCCCATTCCTGATCAGCTAGCAAAAGACAAAGGCCCTAACCCTAACCCTAACCCTTTCCGCTTCCAATACACAGATATTATATATTTGAATATATTATCTTATATTCAAATCAGAGAGAAAAATAATCATAAGCATGCTAAGTTATGGTAAGCTAGATGGGGTTCAGGATCACTTCACTTTGAAGATTGATATGCATTCAATCATGGCTCATTTACAGAACGGGGCTACAGTGTCTGATATCCCCATTCCTGAACAGCTTGCAAAAGACAAAGGCCCTAACCCTAACCCTAACCCTAGTCCCGAGTCCCTTTTTGGGAAAGGGGGCGGTTTAGAAATGCGAAGAATAAATCCTAATCCTAACCCTAACCCTTTCCTTTTCCAATATACAGATATTATATATTTGAATATATTATCTTATATTCAAATCAGAGAGAAAAATAATCATAAACATGCTAAGTTATGGTACGCTAGATGGAGTTCAGGATGACTTCGCTTTGAAGAGTGATATGCATTCAATCATGGCTCATTTACAGAACTGGGCTACAGTGTCTGATATCCCCATTCCTGATCAGCTAGCAAAAGACAAAGGCCCTAACCCTAACCCTAACCCTAACCCTTTCCGCTTACAATATACAGATATTATATATTTGAATATATTATCTTATATTCAAATCAGAGAGAAAAATAATCATAAACATGCTAAGTTATGGTACGCTAGATGGAGTTCAGGATGACTTCACTTTGAAGAGTGATATGCATTCTATCATGGCTCATTTACAGAACTGGGCTACAGTGTCTGATATCCCCATTCCTGATCAGCGAGCAAAAGACAAAGGCCCTAACCCTAACCCTTTCCGCTTCCAATATACAGATATTATATATTTGAATATATTATCTTATATTCAAATCAGAGAGAAAAATAATCATAAACATGCTAAGTTATGGTAAGCTAGATGGAGTTCAGGATGACTTCACTTTGAAGAGTGATATGCATTCTATCATGGCTCATTTACAGAACTGGGCTACAGTGTCTGATATCCCCATTCCTGATCAGCTAGCAAAAGACAAAGGCCCTAACCCTAACCCTAACCCTTTCCGCTTCCAATACACAGATATTATATATTTGAATATATTATCTTATATTCAAATCAGAGAGAAAAATAATCATAAGCATGCTAAGTTATGGTAAGCTAGATGGGGTTCAGGATCACTTCACTTTGAAGATTGATATGCATTCAATCATGGCTCATTTACAGAACGGGGCTACAGTGTCTGATATCCCCATTCCTGAACAGCTTGCAAAAGACAAAGGCCCTAACCCTAACCCTAACCCTAGTCCCGAGTCCCTTTTTGGGAAAGGGGGCGGTTTAGAAATGCGAAGAATAAATCCTAATCCTAACCCTAACCCTTTCCTTTTCCAATATACAGATATTATATATTTGAATATATTATCTTATATTCAAATCAGAGAGAAAAATAATCATAAACATGCTAAGTTATGGTACGCTAGATGGAGTTCAGGATGACTTCGCTTTGAAGAGTGATATGCATTCAATCATGGCTCATTTACAGAACTGGGCTACAGTGTCTGATATCCCCATTCCTGATCAGCTAGCAAAAGACAAAGGCCCTAACCCTAACCCTAACCCTAACCCTTTCCGCTTACAATATACAGATATTATATATTTGAATATATTATCTTATATTCAAATCAGAGAGAAAAATAATCATAAACATGCTAAGTTATGGTACGCTAGATGGAGTTCAGGATGACTTCACTTTGAAGAGTGATATGCATTCTATCATGGCTCATTTACAGAACTGGGCTACAGTGTCTGATATCCCCATTCCTGATCAGCGAGCAAAAGACAAAGGCCCTAACCCTAACCCTTTCCGCTTCCAATATACAGATATTATATATTTGAATATATTATCTTATATTCAAATCAGAGAGAAAAATAATCATAAACATGCTAAGTTATGGTAAGCTAGATGGAGTTCAGGATGACTTCACTTTGAAGAGTGATATGCATTCTATCATGGCTCATTTACAGAACTGGGCTACAGTGTCTGATATCCCCATTCCTGATCAGCTAGCAAAAGACAAAGGCCCTAACCCTAACCCTAACCCTTTCCGCTTCCAATACACAGATATTATATATTTGAATATATTATCTTATATTCAAATCAGAGAGAAAAATAATCATAAGCATGCTAAGTTATGGTAAGCTAGATGGGGTTCAGGATCACTTCACTTTGAAGATTGATATGCATTCAATCATGGCTCATTTACAGAACGGGGCTACAGTGTCTGATATCCCCATTCCTGAACAGCTTGCAAAAGACAAAGGCCCTAACCCTAACCCTAACCCTAGTCCCGAGTCCCTTTTTGGGAAAGGGGGCGGTTTAGAAATGCGAAGAATAAATCCTAATCCTAACCCTAACCCTTTCCTTTTCCAATATACAGATATTATATATTTGAATATATTATCTTATATTCAAATCAGAGAGAAAAATAATCATAAACATGCTAAGTTATGGTACGCTAGATGGAGTTCAGGATGACTTCGCTTTGAAGAGTGATATGCATTCAATCATGGCTCATTTACAGAACTGGGCTACAGTGTCTGATATCCCCATTCCTGATCAGCGAGCAAAAGACAAAGGCCCTAACCCTAACCCTTTCCGCTTCCAATATACAGATATTATATATTTGAATATATTATCTTATATTCAAATCAGAGAGAAAAATAATCATAAACATGCTAAGTTATGGTAAGCTAGATGGAGTTCAGGATGACTTCACTTTGAAGAGTGATATGCATTCTATCATGGCTCATTTACAGAACTGGGCTACAGTGTCTGATATCCCCATTCCTGATCAGCTAGCAAAAGACAAAGGCCCTAACCCTAACCCTAACCCTTTCCGCTTCCAATACACAGATATTATATATTTGAATATATTATCTTATATTCAAATCAGAGAGAAAAATAATCATAAGCATGCTAAGTTATGGTAAGCTAGATGGGGTTCAGGATCACTTCACTTTGAAGATTGATATGCATTCAATCATGGCTCATTTACAGAACGGGGCTACAGTGTCTGATATCCCCATTCCTGAACAGCTTGCAAAAGACAAAGGCCCTAACCCTAACCCTAACCCTAGTCCCGAGTCCCTTTTTGGGAAAGGGGGCGGTTTAGAAATGCGAAGAATAAATCCTAATCCTAACCCTAACCCTTTCCTTTTCCAATATACAGATATTATATATTTGAATATATTATCTTATATTCAAATCAGAGAGAAAAATAATCATAAACATGCTAAGTTATGGTACGCTAGATGGAGTTCAGGATGACTTCGCTTTGAAGAGTGATATGCATTCAATCATGGCTCATTTACAGAACTGGGCTACAGTGTCTGATATCCCCATTCCTGATCAGCTAGCAAAAGACAAAGGCCCTAACCCTAACCCTAACCCTAACCCTTTCCGCTTACAATATACAGATATTATATATTTGAATATATTATCTTATATTCAAATCAGAGAGAAAAATAATCATAAACATGCTAAGTTATGGTACGCTAGATGGAGTTCAGGATGACTTCACTTTGAAGAGTGATATGCATTCTATCATGGCTCATTTACAGAACTGGGCTACAGTGTCTGATATCCCCATTCCTGATCAGCGAGCAAAAGACAAAGGCCCTAACCCTAACCCTTTCCGCTTCCAATATACAGATATTATATATTTGAATATATTATCTTATATTCAAATCAGAGAGAAAAATAATCATAAACATGCTAAGTTATGGTAAGCTAGATGGAGTTCAGGATGACTTCACTTTGAAGAGTGATATGCATTCTATCATGGCTCATTTACAGAACTGGGCTACAGTGTCTGATATCCCCATTCCTGATCAGCTAGCAAAAGACAAAGGCCCTAACCCTAACCCTAACCCTTTCCGCTTCCAATACACAGATATTATATATTTGAATATATTATCTTATATTCAAATCAGAGAGAAAAATAATCATAAGCATGCTAAGTTATGGTAAGCTAGATGGGGTTCAGGATCACTTCACTTTGAAGATTGATATGCATTCAATCATGGCTCATTTACAGAACGGGGCTACAGTGTCTGATATCCCCATTCCTGAACAGCTTGCAAAAGACAAAGGCCCTAACCCTAACCCTAACCCTAGTCCCGAGTCCCTTTTTGGGAAAGGGGGCGGTTTAGAAATGCGAAGAATAAATCCTAATCCTAACCCTAACCCTTTCCTTTTCCAATATACAGATATTATATATTTGAATATATTATCTTATATTCAAATCAGAGAGAAAAATAATCATAAACATGCTAAGTTATGGTACGCTAGATGGAGTTCAGGATGACTTCGCTTTGAAGAGTGATATGCATTCAATCATGGCTCATTTACAGAACTGGGCTACAGTGTCTGATATCCCCATTCCTGATCAGCTAGCAAAAGACAAAGGCCCTAACCCTAACCCTAACCCTAACCCTTTCCGCTTACAATATACAGATATTATATATTTGAATATATTATCTTATATTCAAATCAGAGAGAAAAATAATCATAAACATGCTAAGTTATGGTACGCTAGATGGAGTTCAGGATGACTTCACTTTGAAGAGTGATATGCATTCAATCATGGCTCATTTACAGAACTGGGCTACAGTGTCTGATATCCCCATTCCTGATCAGCTAGCAAAAGACAAAGGCCCTAACCCTAATCCTAACCCTAACCCTAACCCTTTCCGCTTACAATATACAGATATTATATATTTGAATATATTATCTTATATTCAAATCAGAGAGAAAAATAATCATAAACATGCTAAGTTATGGTACGCTAGATGGAGTTCAGGATGACTTCACTTTGAAGAGTGATATGCATTCAATCATGGCTCATTTACAGAACTGGGCTACAGTGTCTGATATCCCCATTCCTGATCAGCTAGCAAAAGACAAAGGACCTAACCCTATTCCTAATCCTAACCCTAACCCTTTCTGCTTACAATATACAGATATTATATATTTGAATATATTATCTTATATTCAAATCAGAGAGAAAAATAATCATAAACATGCTAAGTTATGGTACGCTAGATGGAGTTCGGGATGACTTCACTTTGAAGAGTGATATGCATTCTATCATGGCTCATTTACAGAACTGGGCTACAGTGTCTGATATCCCCATTCCTGATCAGCTAGCAAAAGACAAAGGCCCTAACCCTAACCCTAATCCTAACCCTAACCCTTTCCGCTTACAATATACAGATATTATATATTTGAATATATTATCTTATATTCAAATCAGAGAGAAAAATAATCATAAACATGCTAAGTTATGGTACGCTAGATGGAGTTCAGGATGACTTCACTTTGAAGAGTGATATGCATTCAATCATGGCTCATTTACAGAACTGGGCTACAGTGTCTGATATCCCCATTCCTGATCAGCTAGCAAAAGACAAAGGACCTAACCCTATTCCTAATCCTAACCCTAACCCTTTCTGCTTACAATATACAGATATTATATATTTGAATATATTATCTTATATTCAAATCAGAGAGAAAAATAATCATAAACATGCTAAGTTATGGTACGCTAGATGGAGTTCAGGATGACTTCACTTTGAAGAGTGATATGCATTCAATCATGGCTCATTTACAGAACTGGGCTACAGTGTCTGATATCCCCATTCCTGATCAGCTAGCAAAAGACAAAGGCCCTAACCCTATTCCTAATCCTAACCCTAACCCTTTCTGCTTACAATATACAGATATTATATATTTGAATATATTATCTTATATTCAAATCAGAGAGAAAAATAATCATAAACATGCTAAGTTATGGTACGCTAGATGGAGTTCAGGATGACTTCACTTTGAAGAGTGATATGCATTCTATCATGGCTCATTTACAGAACTGGGCTACAGTGTCTGATATCCCCATTCCTGATCAGCGAGCAAAAGACAAAGGCCCTAACCCTAACCCTTTCCGCTTCCAATATACAGATATTATATATTTGAATATATTATCTTATATTCAAATCAGAGAGAAAAATAATCATAAACATGCTAAGTTATGGTAAGCTAGATGGAGTTCAGGATGACTTCACTTTGAAGAGTGATATGCATTCTATCATGGCTCATTTACAGAACTGGGCTACAGTGTCTGATATCCCCATTCCTGATCAGCTAGCAAAAGACAAAGGCCCTAACCCTAACCCTAACCCTTTCCGCTTCCAATACACAGATATTATATATTTGAATATATTATCTTATATTCAAATCAGAGAGAAAAATAATCATAAGCATGCTAAGTTATGGTAAGCTAGATGGGGTTCAGGATCACTTCACTTTGAAGATTGATATGCATTCAATCATGGCTCATTTACAGAACGGGGCTACAGTGTCTGATATCCCCATTCCTGAACAGCTTGCAAAAGACAAAGGCCCTAACCCTAACCCTAACCCTAGTCCCGAGTCCCTTTTTGGGAAAGGGGGCGGTTTAGAAATGCGAAGAATAAATCCTAATCCTAACCCTAACCCTTTCCTTTTCCAATATACAGATATTATATATTTGAATATATTATCTTATATTCAAATCAGAGAGAAAAATAATCATAAACATGCTAAGTTATGGTACGCTAGATGGAGTTCAGGATGACTTCGCTTTGAAGAGTGATATGCATTCAATCATGGCTCATTTACAGAACTGGGCTACAGTGTCTGATATCCCCATTCCTGATCAGCTAGCAAAAGACAAAGGCCCTAACCCTAACCCTAACCCTAACCCTTTCCGCTTACAATATACAGATATTATATATTTGAATATATTATCTTATATTCAAATCAGAGAGAAAAATAATCATAAACATGCTAAGTTATGGTACGCTAGATGGAGTTCAGGATGACTTCACTTTGAAGAGTGATATGCATTCAATCATGGCTCATTTACAGAACTGGGCTACAGTGTCTGATATCCCCATTCCTGATCAGCTAGCAAAAGACAAAGGCCCTAACCCTAATCCTAACCCTAACCCTAACCCTTTCCGCTTACAATATACAGATATTATATATTTGAATATATTATCTTATATTCAAATCAGAGAGAAAAATAATCATAAACATGCTAAGTTATGGTACGCTAGATGGAGTTCAGGAAGACTTCACTTTGAAGAGTGATATGCATTCAATCATGGCTCATTTACAGAACTGGGCTACAGTGTCTGATATCCCCATTCCTGATCAGCTAGCAAAAGACAAAGGACCTAACCCTATTCCTAATCCTAACCCTAACCCTTTCTGCTTACAATATACAGATATTATATATTTGAATATATTATCTTATATTCAAATCAGAGAGAAAAATAATCATAAACATGCTAAGTTATGGTACGCTAGATGGAGTTCAGGATGACTTCACTTTGAAGAGTGATATGCATTCTATCATGGCTCATTTACAGAACTGGGCTACAGTGTCTGATATCCCCATTCCTGATCAGCTAGCAAAAGACAAAGGCCCTAACCCTAACCCTAACCCTTTCCGCTTACAATATACAGATATTATATATTTGAATATATTATCTTATATTCAAATCAGAGAGAAAAATAATCATAAACATGCTAAGTTATGGTACGCTAGATGGAGTTTAGGATGACTTCACTTTGAAGAGTGATATGCATTCAATCATGGCTCATGTACAGAACTGGGCTACAGTGTCTGATATCCCCATTCCTGATCAGCTAGCAAAAGACAAAGGCCCTAACCCTAACCCTAACCCTAACCCTAACCCTTTCCGCTTACAATATACAGATATTATATATTTGAATATATTATCCTATATTCCCAATCAGAGAGAAAAATAATCATAAACATGCTAAGTTATGGTAAGCTAGATGGAGTTCAGGATGACTTCACTTTGAAGAGTGATATGCATTCAATCATGGCTCATTTACAGAACTGGGCTACAGTGTCTGATATCCCCATTCCTGATCAGCAAGCAAAAGACAAGGGCCCTAACCCTAATCCTAATCCTAACCCTAACCCTTTCCGCTTCCAATATACAGATATTATATATTTGAATATATTATCTTATATTCAAATCAGAGAGAAAAATAATCATAAACATGCTAAGTTATGGTAAGCTAGATGGGGTTCAGGATCACTTCACTTTGAAGAGTGATATGCATTCAATCATGGCTCATTTACAGAACTGGGCTACAGTGTCTGATATCCCCATTCCTGATCAGCTAGCAAAAGACAAAGGCCCTAAACCTATTCCTAATCCTAACCCTAACCCTTTCTGCTTACAATATACAGATATTATATATTTGAATATATTATCTTATATTCAAATCAGAGAGGAGAATAATCATAAACATGCTAAGTTATGGTAAGCTAGATGGAGTTCAGGATGACTTCACTTTGAAGAGTGATATGCATTCTATCATGGCTCATTTACAGAACTGGGCTACAGTGTCTGATATCCCCATTCCTGATCAGCTAGCAAAAGACAAAGGCCCCAACCCTAACCCTAACCCTAACCCTAACCCTTTCCGCTTACAATATACAGATATTATATATTTGAATATATTATCTTATATTCAAATCAGAGAGAAAAATAATCATAAACATGCTAAGTTATGGTACGCTAGATGGGGTTCAGGATCACTTTACTTTGAAGAGTGATATGCATTCAATCATGGCTCATTTACAGAACTGGGCTACAGTGTCTGATATCCCCATTCCTGATCAGCTAGCAAAAGACAAAGGACCTAACACTAACCCTAACCCTAACCCTAACCCTTTCCGCTTACAATATACAGATATTATATATTTGAATATATTATCTTATATTCAAATCAGAGAGAAAAATAATCATAAGCATGCTAAGTTATGGTAAGCTAGATGGGGTTCAGGATCACTTTACTTTGAAGAGTGATATGCATTCAATCATGGCTCATTTACAGAACTGGGCTACAGTGTCTGATATCCCCATTCCTGATCAGCTAGCAAAAGACAAAGGCCCTAACCCTAACCCTAACCCTAACCCTAACCCTTTCCGCTTACAATATACAGATATTATATATTTGAATATATTATCTTATATTCAAATCAGAGAGAAAAATAATCATAAGCATGCTAAGTTATGGTAAGCTAGATGGGGTTCAGGATCACTTCACTTTGAAGAGTGATATGCATTCAATCATGGCTCATTTACAGAACGGGGCTACAGTGTCTGATATCCCCATTCCTGAACAGCTAGCAAAAGACAAAGGCCCTAACCCTAACCCTAACCCTAGTCCCGAGTCCCTTTTTGGGAAAGGGGGCGGTTTAGAAATGCGAAGAATAAATCCTAATCCTAACCCTAACCCTTTCCTTTTCCAATATACAGATATTATATATTTGAATATATTATCTTATATTCAAATCAGAGAGAAAAATAATCATAAACATGCTAAGTTATGGTACGCTAGATGGAGTTCAGGATGACTTCGCTTTGAAGAGTGATATGCATTCAATCATGGCTCATTTACAGAACTGGGCTACAGTGTCTGATATCCCCATTCCTGATCAGCTAGCAAAAGACAAAGGCCCTAACCCTAACCCTAACCCTTTCCTTTTCCAATATACAGATATTATATATTTGAATATATTATCTTATATTCAAATCAGAGAGAAAAATAATCATAAACATGCTAAGTTATGGTACGCTAGATGGAGTTCAGGATGACTTCACTTTGAAGAGTGATATGCATTCAATCATGGCTCATTTACAGAACTGGGCTACAGTGTCTGATATCCCCATTCCTGATCAGCTAGCAAAAGACAAAGGCCCTAACCCTAACCCTAACCCTAACCCTTTCCGCTTCCAATATACAGATATTATATATTTGAATATATTATCTTATATTCAAATCAGAGAGAAAAATAATCATAAACATGCTAAGTTATGGTACGCTAGATGGAGTTCAGGATCACTTCACTTTGAAGGGTGATATGCATTCAATCATGGCTCATTTACAGAACTGGGCTACAGTGTCTGATATCCCCATTCCTGATCAGCTAGCAAAAGACAAAGGCCCTAACCATAACCCTAACCCTTAACCCTTTCCGCTTCCAATATACAGATATTATATATTTGAATATATTATCTTATATTCAAATCAGAGAGAAAAATAATCATAAACATGCTAAGTTATGGTACGCTAGATGGAGTTCAAGATGACTTCACTTTGAAGAATGATATGCATTCAATCATGGCTCATTTACAGAACTGGGCTACAGTGTCTGATATCCCCATTCCTGATCAGAGAGCAAAAGACAAAGGCCCTAACCCTAACCCTAACCCTAACCCTTTCCGCTTCCAATATACAGATATTATATATTTGAATATATTATCTTATATTCAAATCAGAGAGAAAAATAATCATAAACATGCTAAGTTATGGTACGCTAGATGGAGTTCAGGGTGACTTCACTTTGAAGAGTGATATGCATTCAATCATGGCTCATTTACAGAACTGGGCTACAGTGTCTGATATCCCCATTCCTGATCAGCTAGCAAAAGACAAAGGCCCTAACCCTAATCCTAATCCCAACCCTAACCCTTTCCGCTTACAATATACAGATATTACATATTTGAATATATTGTCTTATATTCAAATCAGAGAGAAAAATAATCATAAACATGCTAAGATATGGTAAGCTCGATGGAGTTCAGGATGACTTCGCTTTGAAGAGTGATATGCATTCAATCATGGCTCATTTACAGAACTGGGCTACAGTGTCTGATATCCCCATTCCTGATCAGCTAGCAAAAGACAAAGGCCATAACCCTAACACTAACCCTAACCCTTTCCGCTTCCAATATACAGATATTATATATTTGAATATATTATCTTATATTCAAATCAGAGAGGAGAATAATCATAAATGTGCTAAGTTATGGTAAGCTAGATGGAGTTCAGGATGACTTCACTTTGAAGAGTGATATGCATTCAATCATGGCTCATTTACAGAACTGGGCTACAGTGTCTGATATCCCCATTCCTGATCAGCTAGCAAAAGACAAAGGCCCTAACCCTAACCCTAACCCTAACCCTTTCCGCTTCCAATATACAGATATTATATATTTGAATATATTATCTTATATTCAAATCAGAGAGAAAAATAATCATAAATGTGCTAAGTTATGGTACGCTAGATGGAGTTCAGGATGACTTCACTTTGAAGAGTGATATGCATTCAATCATGGCTCATTTACAGAACTGGGCTACAGTGTCTGATATCCCCATTCCTGATCAGCTAGCAAAAGACAAAGGCCCTAATCCTAATCCTAATCCTAATCCTAACCCTTTCCGCTTCCAATATACAGATATTATATATTTGAATATATTATCTTATATTCAAATCAGAGAGAAAAATAATCATAAACATGCTAAGTTATGGTACGCTAGATGGAGTTCAGGATGACTTCACTTTGAAGAGTGATATGCATTCAATCATGGCTCATTTACAGAACTGGGCTACAGTGTCTGATATCCCCATTCCTGATCAGCTAGGAAAAGACAAAGGCCCTAACCCTAACCCTAACCCTAACCCTAACCCTTTCCGCTTACAATATACAGATATTATATATTTGAATATATTATCTTATATTCAAATCAGAGAGAAAAATAATCATAAACATGCTAAGTTATGGTAAGCTAGATGGGGTTCAGGATGACTTCACTTTGAAGAGTGATATGCATTCAATCATGGCTCATTTACAGAACTGGGCTACAGTGTCTGATATCCCCATTCCTGATCAGCTAGCAAAAGACAAAGGCCCTAACCCTAATCCTAACCCTTTCCGCTTCCAATATACAGATATTATATATTTGAATATATTATCTTATATTCAAATCAGAGAGAAAAATAATCATAAACATGCTAAGTTATGGTACGCTAGATGGAGTTCAGGATGACTTCACTTTGAAGAGTGATATGCATTCAATCATGGCTCATTTACAGAACTGGGCTACAGTGTCTGATATCCCTATTCCTGATCAGCTAGCAAAAGACAAAGGCCCTAACCCTAACCCTAACCCTAACCCTAACCCTTTCCGCTTACAATATACAGATATTATATATTTGAATATATTATCTTATATTCAAATCAGAGAGAAAAATAATCATAAACATGCTAAGTTATGGTACGCTAGATGGAGTTCAGGATGACTTCACTTTGAAGAGTGATATGCATTCAATCATGGCTCATTTACAGAACTGGGCTACAGTGTCTGATATCCCCATTCCTGATCAGCTAGCAAAAGACAAATGCCCTAACCCTAACACTAACCCTAACCCTTTCCGCTTCCAATATACAGATATTATATATTTGAATATATTATCTTATATTCAAATCAGAGAGGAGAATAATCATAAATGTGCTACGTTATGGTAAGCTAGATGGAGTTCAGGATGACTTCACTTTGAAGAGTGATATGCATTCAATCATGGCTCATTTACAGAACTGGGCTACAGTGTCTGATATCCCCATTCCTGATCAGCTAGCAAAAGACAAAGGCCCTAATCCTAATCCTAATCCTAATCCTAACCCTTTCCGCTTCCAATATACAGATATTATATATTTGAATATATTATCTTATATTCAAATCAGAGAGAAAAATAATCATAAACATGCTAAGTTATGGTACGCTAGATGGAGTTCAGGATGACTTCACTTTGAAGAGTGATATGCATTCAATCATGGCTCATTTACAGAACTGGGCTACAGTGTCTGATATCCCCATTCCTGATCAGCTAGCAAAAGACAAAGGCCCTAACCCTAACCCTAACTCTAACCCTTTCCGCTTACAATATACAGATATTATATATTTGAATATATTATCTTATATTCAAATCAGAGAGAAAAATAATCATAAACATGCTAAGTTATGGTACGCTAGATGGAGTTCAGGATGACTTCACTTTGAAGAGTGATATGCATTCAATCATGGCTCATTTACAGAACTGGGCTACAGTGTCTGATATCCCCATTCCTGATCAGCTAGAAAAAGACAAAGGCCCTAACCCTAACACTAACACTAACCCTTTCCGCTTCCAATATACAGATATTATATATTTGAATATATTATCTTATATTCAAATCAGAGAGGAGAATAATCATAAATGTGCTAAGTTATGGTAAGCTAGATGGAGTTCAGGATGACTTCACTTTGAAGAGTGATATGCATTCAATCATGGCTCATTTACAGAACTGGGCTACAGTGTCTGATATCCCCATTCCTGATCAGCTAGCAAAAGACAAAGGCCCTATTCCTAATCCTAACCCTAACCCTTTCCGCTTCCAATATACAGATATTATATATTTGAATATATTGTCTTATATTCAAATCAGAGAGAAAAATAATCATAAACATGCTAAGTTATGGTACGCTAGATGGGGTTCAGGATGACTTCACTTTGAAGAGTGATATGCATTCAATCATGGCTCATGTACAGAACTGGGCTACAGTGTCTGATATCCCCATTCCTGATCAGCGAGCAAAAGACAAAGGCCCTAACCCTAACCCTAACCCTTTCCGCTTCCAATATACAGATATTATATATTTGAATATATTATCTTATATTCAAATCAGAGAGAAAAATAATCATAAACATGCTAAGTTATGGTAAGCTAGATGGAGTTCAGGATGACTTCACTTTGAAGAGTGATATGCATTCAATCATGGCTCATTTACAGAACTGGGCTACAGTGTCTGATATCCCCATTCCTGATCAGCTAGCAAAAGACAAAGGCCCTAACCCTAATCCTAACCCTTTCCGCTTCCAATATACAGATATTATATATTTGAATATATTATCCTATATTCAAATCAGAGAGAAAAATAATCATAAGCATGCTAAGTTATGGTAAGCTAGATGGGGTTCAGGATCACTTCACTTTGAAGAGTGATATGCATTCAATCATGGCTCATTTACAGAACTGGGCTACAGTGTCTGATATCCCCATTCCTGATCAGCTAGCAAAAGACAAAGGCCCTAACCCTAATCCTAACCCTTTCCGCTTCCAATATACAGATATTATATATTTGAATATATTATCTTATATTCAAATCAGAGAGAAAAATAATCATAAACATGCTAAGTTATGGTACGCTAGATGGAGTTCAGGATGACTTCACTTTGAAGAGTGATATGCATTCAATCATGGCTCATTTACAGAACTGGGCTAAAGTGTCTGATATCCCCATTCCTGATCAGCTAGCAAAAGACAAAGGCCCTATTCCTAATCCTAACCCTAACCCTTTCCGCTTCCAATATACAGATATTATATATTTGAATATATTGTCTTATATTCAAATCAGAGAGAAAAATAATCATAAACATGCTAAGTTATGGTACGCTAGATGGAGTTCAGGATGACTTCACTTTGAAGAGTGATATGCATTCAATCATGGCTCATTTACAGAACTGGGCTACAGTGTCTAATATCCCCATTCCTGATCAGCTAGCAAAAGACAAAGGCCCTAACCCTAATCCTAATGCTAACCCTTTCCGCTTCCAATATACAGATATTATATATTTGAATATATTGTCTTATATTCAAATCAGAGAGAAAAATAATCATAAACATGCTAAGTTATGGTACGCTAGATGGGGTTCAGGATGACTTCACTTTGAAGAGTGATATGCATTCAATCATGGCTCATGTACAGAACTGGGCTACAGTGTCTGATATCCCCATTCCTGATCAGCTAGCAAAAGACAAAGGCCCTAACCCTAACCATAACCATAACCCTAACCCTTTCCGCTTACAATATACAGATATTATATATTTGAATATATTATCCTATATTCCCAATCAGAGAGAAAAATAATCATAAGCATGCTAAGTTATGGTAAGCTAGATGGGGTTCAGGATCACTTCACTTTGAAGAGTGATATGCATTCAATCATGGCTCATTTACAGAACTGGGCTACAGTGTCTGATATCCCCATTCCTGATCAGCGAGCAAAAGACAAAGGCCCTAACCCTAACCCTAACACTTTCCGCTTCCAATATACAGATATTATATATTTGAATATATTATCTTATATTCAAATCAGAGAGAAAAATAATCATAAACATGCTAAGTTATGGTACGGTAGATGGAGTTCAGGATGACTTCACTTTGAAGAGTGATATGCATTCAATCATGGCTCATTTACAGAACTGGTCTACAGTGTCTGATATCCCCATTCCTGATAAGCTAGCAAAAGACAAAGGCCCTAACCCTAACCCTAACCCTAACCCTAACCCTAACCCTTTCCACTTCCAATGTACAGATATTATATATTTGAATATATTATCTTATATTCAAATCAGAGAGAAAAATAATCATAAACATGCTAAGTTATGGTACGCTAGATGGAGTTCAGGATGACTTCACTTTGAAGAGTGATATGCATTCAATCATGGCTCATTTACAGAACTGGGCTACAGTGTCTGATATCCCCATTCCTGATCAGCTAGCAAAAGACAAAGGCCCTAACCCTAACCCTAACCCTAACCCTTTCCGCTTCCAATATACAGATATTATATATTTGAATATATTATCTTATATTCAAATCAGAGAGAAAAATAATCATAAATGTGCTAAGTTATAGTACGCTAGATGGAGTTCAGGATGACTTCACTTTGAAGAGTGATATGCATTCAATCATGGCTCATTTACAGAACTGGGCTACAGTGTCTGATATCCCCATTCCTGATCAGCTAGCAAAAGACAAAGGCCCTAACCCTAATCCTAACCCTTTCCGCTTCCAATATACAGATATTATATATTTGAATATATTATCTTATATTCAAATCAGAGAGAAAAATAATCATAAACATGCTAAGTTATGGTAAGCTAGATGGAGTTCAGGATGACTTCACTTTGAAGAGTGATATGCATTCAATCATGGCTCATTTACAGAACTGGTCTACAGTGACTGATATCCCCATTCCTGATCAGCTAGCAAAAGATAAAGGCCCTAACCCTAACCCTAACCCTAACCCTAACCCTAACCCTAACCCTTTCCGCTTCCAATGTACAGATATTATATATTTGAATATATTATCTTATATTCAAATCAGAGAGAAAAATAATCATAAACATGCTAAGTTATGGTACGCTAGATGGAGTTCAGGATGACTTCACTTTGAAGAGTGATATGCATTCAATCATGGCTCATTTACAGAACTGGGCTACAGTGTCTGATATCCCCATTCCTGATCAGCTAGCAAAAGACAAAGGCCCTAACCCTAACCCTAACCCTAACCCTAACCCTTTCCGCTTCCAATATACAGATATTATATATTTGAATATATTATCTTATATTCAAATCAGAGAGAAAAATAATCATAAACATGCTAAGTTATGGTACGCTAGATGGAGTTCAGGATGACTTCACTTTGAAGAGTGATATGCATTCAATCATGGCTCATTTACAGAACTGGGCTACAGTGTCTGATATCCCCATTCCTGATCAGCTAGCAAAAGACAAAGGCCCTAACCCTAACCCTAACCCTAACCCTAACCCTTTCCGCTTACAATATACAGATATTATATATTTGAATATATTATCTTATATTCAAATCAGAGAGAAAAATAATCATAAACATGCTAAGTTATGGTACGCTAGATGGAGTTCAGGATGACTTCACTTTGAAGAGTGATATGCATTCAATCATGGCTCATTTACAGAACTGGGCTAAAGTGTCTGATATCCCCATTCCTGATCAGCTAGCAAAAGACAAAGGCCCTAACCCTAACCCTAACCCTAACCCTAAACCTTTCCGCTTACAATGTACAGATATTATATATTTGAATATATTATCTTATATTCAAATCAGAGAGAAAAATAATCATAAACATGCTAAGTTATGGTACGCTAGATGGAGTTCAGGATGACTTCACTTTGAAGAGTGATATGCATTCAATCATGGCTCATTTACAGAACTGGGCTACAGTGTCTGATATCCCCATTCCTGATCAGCTAGCAAAAGACAAAGGCCCTAACCCTAACACTAACCCTAACCCTTTCCGCTTCCAATATACAGATATTATATATTTGAATATATTATCTTATATTCAAATCAGAGAGGAGAATAATCATAAACATGCTAAGTTATGGTACGCTAGATGGGGTTCAGGATGACTTCACTTTGAAGAGTGATATGCATTCAATCATGGCTCATGTACAGAACTGGGCTACAGTGTCTGATATCCCCATTCCTGATCAGCTAGCAAAAGACAAAGGCCCTAACCCTAACCATAACCATAACCCTAACCCTTTCCGCTTACAATATACAGATATTATATATTTGAATATATTATCCTATATTCCCAATCAGAGAGAAAAATAATCATAAGCATGCTAAGTTATGGTAAGCTAGATGGGGTTCAGGATCACTTCACTTTGAAGAGTGATATGCATTCAATCATGGCTCATTTACAGAACTGGGCTACAGTGTCTGATATCCCCATTCCTGATCAGCTAGCAAAAGACAAAGGCCCTAACCCTTACCCTAACCCTAACCCTAAACCTTTCCGCTTACAATGTACAGATATTATATATTTGAATATATTATCTTATATTCAAATCAGAGAGAAAAATAATCATAAACATGCTAAGTTATGGTACACTAGATGGAGTTCAGGATGACTTCACTTTGAAGAGTGATATGCATTCAATCATGGCTCATTTACAGAACTGGGCTAAAGTGTCTGATATCCCCATTCCTGATCAGCTAGCAAAAGACAAAGGCCCTAAACCTAACACTAACCCTAACCCTTTCCGCTTCCAATATACAGATATTATATATTTGAATATATTATCTTATATTCAAATCAGAGAGGAGAATAATCATAAATGTGCTAAGTTATGGTAAGCTAGATGGAGTTCAGGATGACTTCACTTTGAAGAGTGATATGCATTCAATCATGGCTCATTTACAGAACTGGGCTACAGTGTCTGATATCCCCATTCCTGATCAGCTAGCAAAAGACAAAGGCCCTATTCCTAATCCTAACCCTAACCCTTTCCGCTTCCAATATACAGATATTATATATTTGAATATATTGTCTTATATTCAAATCAGAGAGAAAAATAATCATAAACATGCTAAGTTATGGTACGCTAGATGGAGTTCAGGATGACTTCACTTTGAAGAGTGATATGCATTCAATCATGGCTCATTTACAGAACTGGGCTACAGTGTCTAATATCCCCATTCCTGATCAGCTAGCAAAAGACAAAGGCCCTAACCCTAATCCTAATGCTAACCCTTTCCGCTTCCAATATACAGATATTATATATTTGAATATATTATCTTATATTCAAATCAGAGAGAAAAATAATCATAAACATGCTAAGTTATGGTACGCTAGATGGAGTTCAGGATGACTTCACTTTGAAGAGTGATATGCATTCAATCATTGCTCATTTACAGAACTGGGCTACAGTGTCTGATATCCCCATTCCTGATCAGCTAGCAAAAGACAAAGGCCCTAACCCTTACCCTAACCCTAACCCTTTCCGCTTACAATATACAGATATTATATATTTGAATATATTGTCTTATATTCAAATCAGAGAGGAAAATAATCATAAACATGCTAAGTTATGGTACGCTAGATGGGGTTCAGGATGACTTCACTTTGAAGAGTGATATGCATTCAATCATGGCTCATGTACAGAACTGGGCTACAGTGTCTGATATCCCCATTCCTGATCAGCTAGCAAAAGACAAAGGCCCTAACCCTAACCCTAACCCTAACCCTAACCCTAACCCTTTCCGCTTCCAATATACAGATATTATATATTTGAATATATTATCCTATATTCAAATCAGAGAGAAAAATAATCATAAGCATGCTAAGTTATGGTAAGCTAGATGGGGTTCAGGATCACTTCACTTTGAAGAGTGATATGCATTCAATCATGGCTCATTTACAGAACTGGGCTACAGTGTCTGATATCCCTATTCCTGATCAGCGAGCAAAAGACAAAGGCCCTATTCCTAATCATAACCCTAACCCTTTCCGCTTACAATATACAGATATTATATATTTGAATATATTATCTTATATTCAAATCAGAGAGAAAAATAATCATAAACATGCTAAGTTATGGTACGCTAGATGGAGTTCAGGATGACTTCACTTTGAAGAGTGATATGCATTCAATCATGGCTCATTTACAGAACTGGGCTACAGTGTCTGATATCCCCATTCCTGATCAGCTAGCAAAAGACAAAGGCCCTAACCCTAATCCTAACCCTTTCCGCTTCCAATATACAGATATTATATATTTGAATATATTATCTTATATTCAAATCAGAGAGAAAAATAATCATAAACATGCTAAGTTATGGTAAGCTAGATGGAGTTCAGGATGACTTCACTTTGAAGAGTGATATGCATTCAATCATGGCTCATTTACAGAACTGGGCTACAGTGTCTGATATCCCCATTCCTGATCAGCTAGCAAAAGACAAAGGCCCTATTCCTAATCCTAACCCTAACCCTTTCCGCTTCCAATATACAGATATTATATATTTGAATATATTGTCTTATATTCAAATCAGAGAGAAAAATAATCATAAACATGCTAAGTTATGGTACGCTAGATGGAGTTCAGGATGACTTCACTTTGAAGAGTGATATGCATTCAATCATGGCTCATTTACAGAACTGGGCTACAGTGTCTAATATCCCCATTCCTGATCAGCTAGCAAAAGACAAAGGCCCTAACCCTAATCCTAATGCTAACCCTTTCCGCTTCCAATATACAGATATTATATATTTGAATATATTATCTTATATTCAAATCAGAGAGAAAAATAATCATAAACATGCTAAGTTATGGTACGCTAGATGGAGTTCAGGATGACTTCACTTTGAAGAGTGATATGCATTCAATCATTGCTCATTTACAGAACTGGGCTACAGTGTCTGATATCCCCATTCCTGATCAGCTAGCAAAAGACAAAGGCCCTAACCCTTACCCTAACCCTAACCCTTTCCGCTTACAATATACAGATATTATATATTTGAATATATTTTCTTATATTCAAATCAGAGAGAAAAATAATCATAAACATGCTAAGTTATGGTACGCTAGATGGGGTTCAGGATGACTTCACTTTGAAGAGTGATATGCATTCAATCATGGCTCATGTACAGAACTGGGCTACAGTGTCTGATATCCCCATTCCTGATCAGCTAGCAAAAGACAAAGGCCCTAACCCTAACCCTAACCCTAACCCTAACCCTAACCCTAACCCTTTCCGCTTCCAATATACAGATATTATATATTTGAATATATTATCCTATATTCAAATCAGAGAGAAAAATAATCATAAGCATGCTAAGTTATGGTAAGCTAGATGGGGTTCAGGATCACTTCACTTTGAAGAGTGATATGCATTCAATCATGGCTCATTTACAGAACTGGGCTACAGTGTCTGATATCCCTATTCCTGATCAGCGAGCAAAAGACAAAGGCCCTATTCCTAATCCTAACCCTAACCCTTTCCGCTTACAATATACAGATATTATATATTTGAATATATTATCTTATATTCAAATCAGAGAGAAAAATAATCATAAACATGCTAAGTTATGGTACGCTAGATGGAGTTCAGGATGACTTCACTTTGAAGAGTGATATGCATTCAATCATGGCTCATTTACAGAACTGGGCTACAGTGTCTGATATCCCCATTCCTGATCAGCTAGCAAAAGACAAAGGCCCTAACCCTAATCCTAACCCTTTCCGCTTCCAATATACAGATATTATATATTTGAATATATTATCTTATATTCAAATCAGAGAGAAAAATAATCATAAACATGCTAAGTTATGGTAAGCTAGATGGAGTTCAGGATGACTTCACTTTGAAGAGTGATATGCATTCAATCATGGCTCATTTACAGAACTGGGCTACAGTGTCTGATATCCCCATTCCTGATCAGCTAGCAAAAGACAAAGGCCCTAACCCTAACCCTAACCCTAACCCTAACCCTTTCCGCTTCCAATGTACAGATATTATATATTTGAATATATTATCTTATATTCAAATCAGAGAGAAAAATAATCATAAACATGCTAAGTTATGGTACGCTAGATGGAGTTCAGGATGACTTCACTTTGAAGAGTGATATGCATTCAATCATGGCTCATTTACAGAACTGGGCTACAGTGTCTGATATCCCCATTCCTGATCAGCTAGCAAAAGACAAAGGCCCTAACCCTAACCCTAACCCTAACCCTTTCCGCTTCCAATATACAGATATTATATATTTGAATATATTATCTTATATTCAAATCAGAGAGAAAAATAATCATAAATGTGCTAAGTTATGGTACGCTAGATGGAGTTCAGGATGACTTCACTTTGAAGAGTGATATGCATTCAATCATGGCTCATTTACAGAACTGGGCTACAGTGTCTGATATCCCCATTCCTGATCAGCTAGCAAAAGACAAAGGCCCTAATCCTAATCCTAATCCTAATCCTAATCCTAACCCTTTCCGCTTCCAATATACAGATATTATATATTTGAATATATTATCTTATATTCAAATCAGAGAGAAAAATAATCATAAACATGCTAAGTTATGGTACGCTAGATGGAGTTCAGGATGACTTCACTTTGAAGAGTGATATGCATTCAATCATGGCTCATTTACAGAACTGGGCTACAGTGTCTGATATCCCCATTCCTGATCAGCTAGCAAAAGACAAAGGCCCTAACCCTAACCCTAACCCTAACCCTAACCCTTTCCGCTTACAATATACAGATATTATATATTTGAATATATTATCTTATATTCAAATCAGAGAGAAAAATAATCATAAACATGCTAAGTTATGGTACGCTAGATGGAGTTCAGGATGACTTCACTTTGAAGAGGGATATGCATTCAATCATGGCTCATTTACAGAACTGGGCTAAAGTGTCTGATATCCCCATTCCTGATCAGCTAGCAAAAGACAAAGGCCCTAACCCTAACCCTAACCCTAACCCTAAACCTTTCCGCTTACAATGTACAGATATTATATATTTGAATATATTATCTTATATTCAAATCAGAGAGAAAAATAATCATAAACATGCTAAGTTATGGTACGCTAGATGGAGTTCAGGATGACTTCACTTTGAAGAGTGATATGCATTCAATCATGGCTCATTTACAGAACTGGGCTACAGTGTCTGATATCCCCATTCCTGATCAGCTAGCAAAAGACAAAGGCCCTAACCCTAACACTAACCCTAACCCTTTCCGCTTCCAATATACAGATATTATATATTTGAATATATTATCTTATATTCAAATCAGAGAGGAGAATAATCATAAATGTGCTAAGTTATGGTAAGCTAGATGGAGTTCAGGATGACTTCACTTTGAAGAGTGATATGCATTCAATCATGGCTCATTTACAGAACTGGGCTACAGTGTCTGATATCCCCATTCCTGATCAGCTAGCAAAAGACAAAGGCCCTAACCCTAACCCTAACCCTAACCCTAACCCTTTCCGCTTACAATATACAGATATTATATATTTGAATATATTATCTTATATTCAAATCAGAGAGAAAAATAATCATAAACATGCTAAGTTATGGTAAGCTAGATGGAGTTCAGGATGACTTCACTTTGAAGAGTGATATGCATTCAATCATGGCTCATTTACAGAACTGGGCTACAGTGTCTGATATCCCCATTCCTGATCAGCTAGCAAAAGACAAAGGCCCTATTCCTAATCCTAACCCTAACCCTTTCCGCTTCCAATATACAGATATTATATATTTGAATATATTATCCTATATTCCCAATCAGAGAGAAAAATAATCATAAACATGCTAAGTTATGGTAAGCTAGATGGGGTTCAGGATCACTTCATTTTGAAGAGTGATATGCAATCAATCATGGCTCATTTACAGAACTGGGCTACAGTGTCTGATATCCCCATTCCTGATCAGCTAGCAAAAGACAAAGGCCCTATTCCTAATCCTAACCCTAACCCTTTCCGCTTCCAATATACAGATATTATATATTTGAATATATTGTCTTATATTCAAATCAGAGAGAAAAATAATCATAAACATGCTAAGTTATGGTACGCTAGATGGAGTTCAGGATGACTTCACTTTGAAGAGTGATATGCATTCAATCATGGCTCATTTACAGAACTGGGCTACAGTGTCTGATATCCCCATTCCTGATCAGCTAGCAAAAGACAAAGGCCCTAACCCTTACCCTAACCCTAACCCTTTCCGCTTACAATATACAGATATTATATATTTGAATATATTGTCTTATATTCAAATCAGAGAGAAAAATAATCATAAACATGCTAAGTTATGGTACGCTAGATGGGGTTCAGGATGACTTCACTTTGAAGAGTGATATGCATTCAATCATGGCTCATGTACAGAACTGGGCTACAGTGTCTGATATCCCCATTCCTGATCAGCTAGCAAAAGACAAAGGCCCTAACCCTAACCCTAACCATAACCCTAACCCTTTCCGCTTACAATATACAGATATTATATATTTGAATATATTATCCTATATTCCCAATCAGAGAGAAAAATAATCATAAGCATGCTAAGTTATGGTAAGCTAGATGGGGTTCAGGATCACTTCACTTTGAAGAGTGATATGCATTCAATCATGGCTCATTTACAGAACTGGGCTACAGTGTCTGATATCCCCATTCCTGATCAGCGAGCAAAAGACAAAGGCCCTAACCCTAACCCTAACCCTTTCCGCTTCCAATATACAGATATTATATATTTGAATATATTATCTTATATTCAAATCAGAGAGAAAAATAATCATAAACATGCTAAGTTATGGTAAGCTAGATGGAGTTCAGGATGACTTCACTTTGAAGAGTGATATGCATTCAATCATGGCTCATTTACAGAACTGGGCTACAGTGTCTGATATCCCCATTCCTGATCAGCTAGCAAAAGACAAAGGCCCTAACCCTAATCCTAACCCTTTCCGCTTCCAATATACAGATATTATATATTTGAATATATTATCTTATATTCAAATCAGAGAGAAAAATAATCATAAACATGCTAAGTTATGGTAAGCTAGATGGAGTTCAGGATGACTTCACTTTGAAGAGTGATATGCATTCAATCATGGCTCATTTACAGAACTGGTCTACAGTGTCTGATATCCCCATTCCTGATCAGCTAGCAAAAGACAAAGGCCCTAACCCTAACCCTAACCCTAACCCTAACCCTTTCCGCTTCCAATGTACAGATATTATATATTTGAATATATTATCTTATATTCAAATCAGAGAGAAAAATAATCATAAACATGCTAAGTTATGGTACGCTAGATGGAGTTCAGGATGACTTCACTTTGAAGAGTGATATGCAATCAATCATGGCTCATTTACAGAACTGGGCTACAGTGTCTGATATCCCCATTCCTGATCAGCTAGCAAAAGACAAAGGCCCTAACCCTAACCCTAACCATAACCCTAACCCTTTCCGCTTACAATATACAGATATTATATATTTGAATATATTATCCTATATTCCCAATCAGAGAGAAAAATAATCATAAACATGCTAAGTTATGGTAAGCTAGATGGAGTTCAGGATGACTTCACTTTGAAGAGTGATATGCATTCAATCATGGCTCATTTACAGAACTGGTCTACAGTGTCTGATATCCCCATTCCTGATCAGCTAGCAAAAGACAAAGGCCCTAACCCTAACCCTAACCCTAACCCTAACCCTAACCCTTTCCGCTTCCAATGTACAGATATTATATCTTTGAATATATTATCTTATATTCAAATCAGAGAGAAAAATAATCATAAACATGCTAAGTTATGGTACGCTAGATGGAGTTCAGGATGACTTCACTTTGAAGAGTGATATGCATTCAATCATGGCTCATTTACAGAACTGGGCTACAGTGTCTGATATCCCCATTCCTGATCAGCTAGCAAAAGACAAAGGCCCTAACCCTTACCCTAACCCTAACCCTTTCCGCTTACAATATACAGATATTATATATTTGAATATATTGTCTTATATTCAAATCAGAGAGAAAAATAATCATAAACATGCTAAGTTATGGTACGCTAGATGGGGTTCAGGATGACTTCACTTTGAAGAGTGATATGCATTCAATCATGGCTCATGTACAGAACTGGGCTACAGTGTCTGATATCCCCATTCCTGATCAGCTAGCAAAAGACAAAGGCCCTAACCCTAACCCTAACCCTAACCCTAACCCTTTCCGCTTCCAATATACAGATATTATATATTTGAATATATTATCCTATATTCCCAATCAGAGAGAAAAATAATCATAAACATGCTAAGTTATGGTAAGCTAGATGGGGTTCAGGATCACTTCACTTTGAAGAGTGATATGCATTCAATCATGGCTCATTTACAGAACTGGGCTACAGTGTCTGATATCCCTATTCCTGATCAGCGAGCAAAAGACAAAGGCCCTATTCCTAATCCTAACCCTAACCCTTTCCGCTTACAATATACAGATATTATATATTTGAATATATTATCTTATATTCAAATCAGAGAGAAAAATAATCATAAACATGCTAAGTTATGGTACGCTAGATGGAGTTCAGGATGACTTCACTTTGAAGAGTGATATGCATTCAATCATGGCTCATTTACAGAACTGGGCTACAGTGTCTGATATCCCCATTCCTGATCAGCTAGCAAAAGACAAAGGCCCTAACCCTAATCCTAACCCTTTCCGCTTCCAATATACAGATATTATATATTTGAATATATTATCTTATATTCAAATCAGAGAGAAAAATAATCATAAACATGCTAAGTTATGGTAAGCTAGATGGAGTTCAGGATGAAGTCACTTTGAAGAGTGATATGCATTCAATCATGGCTCATTTACAGAACTGGTCTACAGTGTCTGATATCCCCATTCCTGATCAGCTAGCAAAAGACAAAGGCCCTAACCCTAACCCTAACCCTAACCCTAACCCTTTCCGCTTCCAATGTACAGATATTATATATTTGAATATATTATCTTATATTCAAATCAGAGAGAAAAATAATCATAAACATGCTAAGTTATGGTACGCTAGATGGAGTTCAGGATGACTTCACTTTGAAGAGTGATATGCATTCAATCATGGCTCATTTACAGAACTGGGCTACAGTGTCTGATATCCCCATTCCTGATCAGCTAGCAAAAGACAAAGGCCCTAACCCTAACCCTAACCCGAACCCTTTCCGCTTCCAATATACAGATATTATATATTTGAATATATTATCTTATATTCAAATCAGAGAGAAAAATAATCATAAATGTGCTAAGTTATGGTACGCTAGATGGAGTTCAGGATGACTTCACTTTGAAGAGTGATATGCATTCAATCATGGCTCATTTACAGAACTGGGCTACAGTGTCTGATATCCCCATTCCTGATCAGCTAGCAAAAGACAAAGGCCCTAACCCTTACCCTAACCCTAACCCTTTCCGCTTACAATATACAGATATTATATATTTGAATATATTGTCTTATATTCAAATCAGAGAGAAAAATAATCATAAACATGCTAAGTTATGGTACGCTAGATGGGGTTCAGGATGACTTCACTTTGAAGAGTGATATGCATTCAATCATGGCTCATGTACAGAACTGGGCTACAGTGTCTGATATCCCCATTCCTGATCAGCTAGCAAAAGACAAAGGCCCTAACCCTAACCCTAACCCTTTCCGCTTACAATATACAGATATTATATATTTGAATATATTATCCTATATTCCCAATCAGAGAGAAAAATAATCATAAACATGCTAAGTTATGGTAAGCTAGATGGAGTTCAGGATGACTTCACTTTGAAGAGTGATATGCATTCAATCATGGCTCATTTACAGAACTGGGCTACAGTGTCTGATATCCCTATTCCTGATCAGCGAGCAAAAGACAAAGGCCCTATTCCTAATCCTAACCCTAACCCTTTCCGCTTACAATATACAGATATTATATATTTGAATATATTATCTTATATTCAAATCAGAGAGAAAAATAATCATAAACATGCTAAGTTATGGTACGCTAGATGGAGTTCAGGATGACTTCACTTTGAAGAGTGATATGCATTCAATCATGGCTCATTTACAGAACTGGTCTACAGTGTCTGATATCCCGATTCCTGATCAGCTAGCAAAAGACAAAGGCTCTAACCCTAACCCTAACCATAACCCTAACCCTTTCCGCTTACAATATACAGATATTATATATTTGAATATATTATCCTATATTCCCAATCAGAGAGAAAAATAATCATAAACATGCTAAGTTATGGTAAGCTAGATGGAGTTCAGGATGACTTCACTTTGAAGAGTGATATGCATTCAATCATGGCTCATTTACAGAACTGGGCTACAGTGTCTGATATCCCCATTCCTGATCAGCTAGCAAAAGACAAAGGCCCTAACCCTTACCCTAACCCTAACCCTTTCCGCTTACAATATACAGATATTATATATTTGAATATATTGTCTTATATTCAAATCAGAGAGAAAAATAATCATAAACATGCTAAGTTATGGTACGCTAGATGGGGTTCAGGATGACTTCACTTTGAAGAGTGATATGCATTCAATCATGGCTCATGTACCGAACTGGGCTACAGTGTCTGATATCCCCATTCCTGATCAGCTAGCAAAAGACAAAGGCCCTAACCCTAACCCTAACCCTTTCCGCTTACAATATACAGATATTATATATTTGAATATATTATCCTATATTCCCAATCAGAGAGAAAAATAATCATAAACATGCTAAGTTATGGTAAGCTAGATGGAGTTCAGGATGACTTCACTTTGAAGAGTGATATGCATTCAATCATGGCTCATTTACAGAACTGGGCTACAGTGTCTGATATCCCTATTCCTGATCAGCGAGCAAAAGACAAAGGCCCTATTCCTAACCCTAACCCTAACCCTTTCCGCTTACAATATACAGATATTATATATTTGAATATATTATCTTATATTCAAATCAGAGAGAAAAATAATCATAAACATGCTAAGTTATGGTACGCTAGATGGAGTTCAGGATGACTTCACTTTGAAGAGTGATATGCATTCAATCATGGCTCATTTACAGAACTGGGCTACAGTGTCTGATATCCCCATTCCTGATCAGCTAGCAAAAGACAAAGGCTCTAACCCTAACCCTAACCATAACCCTAACCCTTTCCGCTTACAATATACAGATATTATATATTTGAATATATTATCCTATATTCCCAATCAGAGAGAAAAATAATCATAAACATGCTAAGTTATGGTAAGCTAGATGGAGTTCAGGATGACTTCACTTTGAAGAGTGATATGCATTCAATCATGGCTCATTTACAGAACTGGGCTACAGTGTCTGATATCCCCATTCCTGATCAGCTAGCAAAAGACAAAGGCCCTAACACTAACCCTAACCCTAACCCTAACCCTTTCCGCTTCCAATATACAGATATTATATATTTGAATATATTATCGTATATTCAAATCAGAGAGAAAAATAATCATAAGCATGCTAAGTTATGGTAAGCTAGATGGGGTTCAGGATCACTTCACTTTGAAGAGTGATATGCATTCAATCATGGCTCATTTACAGAACTGGGCTACAGTGTCTGATATCCCTATTCCTGATCAGCGAGCAAAAGACAAAGGCCCTATTCCTAATCCTAACCCTAACCCTTTCCGCTTACAATATACAGATATTATATATTTGAATATATTATCCTATATTCCCAATCAGAGAGAAAAATAATCATAAACATGCTAAGTTATGGTAAGCTAGATGGAGTTCAGGATGACTTCACTTTGAAGAGTGATATGCATTCAATCATGGCTCATTTACAGAACTGGGCTACAGTGTCTGATATCCCTATTCCTGATCAGCGAGCAAAAGACAAAGGCCCTATTCCTAATCCTAACCCTAACCCTTTCCGCTTACAATATACAGATATTATATATTTGAATATATTATCTTATATTCAAATCAGAGAGAAAAATAATCATAAACATGCTAAGTTATGGTACGCTAGATGGAGTTCAGGATGACTTCACTTTGAAGAGTGATATGCATTCAATCATGGCTCATTTACAGAACTGGGCTACAGTGTCTGATATCCCCATTCCTGATCAGCTAGCAAAAGACAAAGGCTCTAACCCTAACCCTAACCATAACCCTAACCCTTTCCGCTTACAATATACAGATATTATATATTTGAATATATTATCCTATATTCCCAATCAGAGAGAAAAATAATCATAAACATGCTAAGTTATGGTAAGCTAGATGGAGTTCAGGATGACTTCACTTTGAAGAGTGATATGCATTCAATCATGGCTCATTTACAGAACTGGGCTACAGTGTCTGATATCCCCATTCCTGATCAGCTAGCAAAAGACAAAGGCCCTAACACTAACCCTAACCCTAACCCTAACCCTTTCCGCTTCCAATATACAGATATTATATATTTGAATATATTATCCTATATTCAAATCAGAGAGAAAAATAATCATAAGCATGCTAAGTTATGGTAAGCTAGATGGGGTTCAGGATCACTTCACTTTGAAGAGTGATATGCATTCAATCATGGCTCATTTACAGAACTGGGCTACAGTGTCTGATATCCCTATTCCTGATCAGCGAGCAAAAGACAAAGGCCCTATTCCTAATCCTAACCCTAACCCTTTCCGCTTACAATATACAGATATTATATATTTGAATATATTATCTTATATTCAAATCAGAGAGAAAAATAATCATAAACATGCTAAGTTATGGTACGCTAGATGGAGTTCAGGATGACTTCACTTTGAAGAGTGATATGCATTCAATCATGGCTCATTTACAGAACTGGGCTACAGTGTCTGATATCCCCATTCCTGATCAGCTAGCAAAAGACAAAGGCCCTAACCCTAATCCTAACCCTTTCCGCTTCCAATATACAGATATTATATATTTGAATATATTATCTTATATTCAAATCAGAGAGAAAAATAATCATAAACATGCTAAGTTATGGTAAGCTAGATGGAGTTCAGGATGACTTCACTTTGAAGAGTGATATGCATTCAATCATGGCTCATTTACAGAACTGGGCTACAGTGTCTGATATCCCTATTCCTGATCAGCGAGCAAAAGACAAAGGCCCTATTCCTAACCCTAACCCTAACCCTTTCCGCTTACAATATACAGATATTATATATTTGAATATATTATCTTATATTCAAATCAGAGAGAAAAATAATCATAAACATGCTAAGTTATGGTACGCTAGATGGAGTTCAGGATGACTTCACTTTGAAGAGTGATATGCATTCAATCATGGCTCATTTACAGAACTGGGCTACAGTGTCTGATATCCCCATTCCTGATCAGCTAGCAAAAGACAAAGGCTCTAACCCTAACCCTAACCATAACCCTAACCCTTTCCGCTTACAATATACAGATATTATATATTTGAATATATTATCCTATATTCCCAATCAGAGAGAAAAATAATCATAAACATGCTAAGTTATGGTAAGCTAGATGGAGTTCAGGATGACTTCACTTTGAAGAGTGATATGCATTCAATCATGGCTCATTTACAGAACTGGGCTACAGTGTCTGATATCCCCATTCCTGATCAGCTAGCAAAAGACAAAGGCCCTAACACTAACCCTAACCCTAACCCTAACCCTTTCCGCTTCCAATATACAGATATTATATATTTGAATATATTATCCTATATTCAAATCAGAGAGAAAAATAATCATAAGCATGCTAAGTTATGGTAAGCTAGATGGGGTTCAGGATCACTTCACTTTGAAGAGTGATATGCATTCAATCATGGCTCATTTACAGAACTGGGCTACAGTGTCTGATATCCCTATTCCTGATCAGCGAGCAAAAGACAAAGGCCCTATTCCTAATCCTAACCCTAACCCTTTCCGCTTACAATATACAGATATTATATATTTGAATATATTATCTTATATTCAAATCAGAGAGAAAAATAATCATAAACATGCTAAGTTATGGTACGCTAGATGGAGTTCAGGATGACTTCACTTTGAAGAGTGATATGCATTCAATCATGGCTCATTTACAGAACTGGGCTACAGTGTCTGATATCCCCATTCCTGATCAGCTAGCAAAAGACAAAGGCTCTAACCCTAACCCTAACCATAACCCTAACCCTTTCCGCTTACAATATACAGATATTATATATTTGAATATATTATCCTATATTCCCAATCAGAGAGAAAAATAATCATAAACATGCTAAGTTATGGTAAGCTAGATGGAGTTCAGGATGACTTCACTTTGAAGAGTGATATGCATTCAATCATGGCTCATTTACAGAACTGGGCTACAGTGTCTGATATCCCCATTCCTGATCAGCTAGCAAAAGACAAAGGCCCTAACACTAACCCTAACCCTAACCCTAACCCTTTCCGCTTCCAATATACAGATATTATATATTTGAATATATTATCCTATATTCAAATCAGAGAGAAAAATAATCATAAGCATGCTAAGTTATGGTAAGCTAGATGGGGTTCAGGATCACTTCACTTTGAAGAGTGATATGCATTCAATCATGGCTCATTTACAGAACTGGGCTACAGTGTCTGATATCCCTATTCCTGATCAGCGAGCAAAAGACAAAGGCCCTATTCCTAATCCTAACCCTAACCCTTTCCGCTTACAATATACAGATATTATATATTTGAATATATTATCCTATATTCCCAATCAGAGAGAAAAATAATCATAAACATGCTAAGTTATGGTAAGCTAGATGGAGTTCAGGATGACTTCACTTTGAAGAGTGATATGCATTCAATCATGGCTCATTTACAGAACTGGGCTACAGTGTCTGATATCCCTATTCCTGATCAGCGAGCAAAAGACAAAGGCCCTATTCCTAATCCTAACCCTAACCCTTTCCGCTTACAATATACAGATATTATATATTTGAATATATTATCTTATATTCAAATCAGAGAGAAAAATAATCATAAACATGCTAAGTTATGGTACGCTAGATGGAGTTCAGGATGACTTCACTTTGAAGAGTGATATGCATTCAATCATGGCTCATTTACAGAACTGGGCTACAGTGTCTGATATCCCCATTCCTGATCAGCTAGCAAAAGACAAAGGCTCTAACCCTAACCCTAACCATAACCCTAACCCTTTCCGCTTACAATATACAGATATTATATATTTGAATATATTATCCTATATTCCCAATCAGAGAGAAAAATAATCATAAACATGCTAAGTTATGGTAAGCTAGATGGAGTTCAGGATGACTTCACTTTGAAGAGTGATATGCATTCAATCATGGCTCATTTACAGAACTGGGCTACAGTGTCTGATATCCCCATTCCTGATCAGCTAGCAAAAGACAAAGGCCCTAACACTAACCCTAACCCTAACCCTAACCCTTTCCGCTTCCAATATACAGATATTATATATTTGAATATATTATCCTATATTCAAATCAGAGAGAAAAATAATCATAAGCATGCTAAGTTATGGTAAGCTAGATGGGGTTCAGGATCACTTCACTTTGAAGAGTGATATGCATTCAATCATGGCTCATTTACAGAACTGGGCTACAGTGTCTGATATCCCTATTCCTGATCAGCGAGCAAAAGACAAAGGCCCTATTCCTAATCCTAACCCTAACCCTTTCCGCTTACAATATACAGATATTATATATTTGAATATATTATCTTATATTCAAATCAGAGAGAAAAATAATCATAAACATGCTAAGTTATGGTACGCTAGATGGAGTTCAGGATGACTTCACTTTGAAGAGTGATATGCATTCAATCATGGCTCATTTACAGAACTGGGCTACAGTGTCTGATATCCCCATTCCTGATCAGCTAGCAAAAGACAAAGGCCCTAACCCTAATCCTAACCCTTTCCGCTTCCAATATACAGATATTATATATTTGAATATATTATCTTATATTCAAATCAGAGAGAAAAATAATCATAAACATGCTAAGTTATGGTAAGCTAGATGGAGTTCAGGATGACTTCACTTTGAAGAGTGATATGCATTCAATCATGGCTCATTTACAGAACTGGTCTACAGTGTCTGATATCCCGATTCCTGATCAGCTAGCAAAAGACAAAGGCCCTAACCCTAACCCTAACCCTAACCCTAACCCTTTCCGCTTCCAATGTACAGATATTATATATTTGAATATATTATCTTATATTCAAATCAGAGAGAAAAATAATCATAAACATGCTAAGTTATGGTACGCTAGATGGAGTTCAGGATGACTTCACTTTGAAGAGTGATATGCATTCAATCATGGCTCATTTACAGAACTGGGCTACAGTGTCTGATATCCCCATTCCTGATCAGCTAGCAAAAGACAAAGGCCCTAACCCTAACCCTAACCCTAACCCTTTCCGCTTCCAATATACAGATATTATATATTTGAATATATTATCTTATATTCAAATCAGAGAGAAAAATAATCATAAATGTGCTAAGTTATGGTACGCTAGATGGAGTTCAGGATGACTTCACTTTGAAGAGTGATATGCATTCAATCATGGCTCATTTACAGAACTGGGCTACAGTGTCTGATATCCCCATTCCTGATCAGCTAGCAAAAGACAAAGGCCCTAATCCTAATCCTAATCCTAATCCTAACCCTTTCCGCTTCCAATATACAGATATTATATATTTGAATATATTATCTTATATTCAAATCAGAGAGAAAAATAATCATAAACATGCTAAGTTATGGTACGCTAGATGGAGTTCAGGATGACTTCACTTTGAAGAGTGATATGCATTCAATCATGGCTCATTTACAGAACTGGGCTACAGTGTCTGATATCCCCATTCCTGATCAGCTAGCAAAAGACAAAGGCCCTAACCCTAACCCTAACCCTTTCCGCTTCCAATATACAGATATTATATATTTGAATATATTATCTTATATTCAAATCAGAGAGAAAAATAATCATAAATGTGCTAAGTTATGGTAAGCTAGATGGAGTTCAGGATGACTTCACTTTGAAGAGTGATATGCATTCAATCATGGCTCATTTACAGAACTGGGCTACAGTGTCTGATATCCCCATTCCTGATCAGCTAGCAAAAGACAAAGGCCCTAATCCTAATCCTAATCCTAATCCTAACCCTTTCCGCTTCCAATATACAGATATTATATATTTGAATATATTATCTTATATTCAAATCAGAGAGAAAAATAATCATAAACATGCTAAGTTATGGTACGCTAGATGGAGTTCAGGATGACTTCACTTTGAAGAGTGATATGCATTCAATCATGGCTCATTTACAGAACTGGGCTACAGTGTCTGATATCCCCATTCCTGATCAGCTAGCAAAAGACAAAGGCCCTAACCCTAACCCTAACCCTAACCATAAACCTTTCCGCTTACAATGTACAGATATTATATATTTGAATATATTATCTTATATTCAAATCAGAGAGAAAAATAATCATAAACATGCTAAGTTATGGTACGCTAGATGGAGTTCAGGATGACTTCACTTTGAAGAGTGATATGCATTCAATCATGGCTCATTTACAGAACTGGGCTACAGTGTCTGATATCCCCATTCCTGATCAGCTAGCAAAAGACAAAGGCCCTAACCCTAACACTAACCCTAACCCTTTCCGCTTCCAATATACAGATATTATATATTTGAATATATTATCTTATATTCAAATCAGAGAGAAAAATAATCATAAACATGCTAAGTTACGGTACGCTAGATGGAGTTCAGGATGACTTCACTTTGAAGAGTGATATGCATTCAATCATGGCTCATTTACAGAACTGGGCTACAGTGTCTGATATCCCCATTCCTGATCAGCTAGCAAAAGACAAAAGCCCTAACCCTAACCCTAACCCTAACCCTTTCCGCTTACAATATACAGATATTATATATTTGAATATATTATCTTATATTCAAATCAGAGAGAAAAATAATCATAAACATGCTAAGTTATGGTACGCTAGATGGAGTTCAGGATGACTTCACTTTGAAGAGTGATATGCATTCAATCATGGCTCATTTACAGAACTGGGCTACAGTGTCTGATATCCCCATTCCTGATCAGCTAGCAAAAGACAAAGGCCCTAACCCTAACCCTAACCCTAACCCTAACCCTTTCCGCTTCCAATATACAGATATTATATATTTGAATATATTATCCTATATTCAAATCAGAGAGAAAAATAATCATAAGCATGCTAAGTTATGGTAAGCTAGATGGAGTTCAGGATGACTTCACTTTGAAGAGTGATATGCATTCAATCATGGCTCATTTACAGAACTGGGCTACAGTGTCTGATATCCCTATTCCTGATCAGCGAGCAAAAGACAAAGGCCCTATTCCTAATCCTAACCCTAACCCTTTCCGCTTCCAATATACAGATATTATATATTTGAATATATTATCCTATATTCAAATCAGAGAGAAAAATAATCATAAGCATGCTAAGTTATGGTAAGCTAGATGGAGTTCAGGATCACTTCACTTTGAAGAGTGATATGCATTCAATCATGGCTCATTTACAGAACTGGGCTACAGTGTCTGATATCCCTATTCCTGATCAGCGAGCAAAAGACAAAGGCCCTATTCCTAATCCTAACCCTAACCCTTTCCGCTTACAATATACAGATATTATATATTTGAATATATTATCTTATATTCAAATCAGAGAGAAAAATAATCATAAACATGCTAAGTTATGGTACGCTAGATGGAGTTCAGGATGACTTCACTTTGAAGAGTGATATGCATTCAATCATGGCTCATTTACAGAACTGGGCTACAGTGTCTGATATCCCCATTCCTGATCAGCTAGCAAAAGACAAAGGCTCTAACCCTAACCCTAACCATAACCCTAACCCTTTCCGCTTACAATATACAGATATTATATATTTGAATATATTATCCTATATTCCCAATCAGAGAGAAAAATAATCATAAACATGCTAAGTTATGGTAAGCTAGATGGAGTTCAGGATGACTTCACTTTGAAGAGTGATATGCATTCAATCATGGCTCATTTACAGAACTGGGCTACAGTGTCTGATATCCCCATTCCTGATCAGCTAGCAAAAGACAAAGGCCCTAACACTAACCCTAACCCTAACCCTAACCCTTTCCGCTTCCAATATACAGATATTATATATTTGAATATATTATCCTATATTCAAATCAGAGAGAAAAATAATCATAAGCATGCTAAGTTATGGTAAGCTAGATGGGGTTCAGGATCACTTCACTTTGAAGAGTGATATGCATTCAATCATGGCTCATTTACAGAACTGGGCTACAGTGTCTGATATCCCTATTCCTGATCAGCGAGCAAAAGACAAAGGCCCTATTCCTAATCCTAACCCTAACCCTTTCCGCTTACAATATACAGATATTATATATTTGAATATATTATCTTATATTCAAATCAGAGAGAAAAATAATCATAAACATGCTAAGTTATGGTACGCTAGATGGAGTTCAGGATGACTTCACTTTGAAGAGTGATATGCATTCAATCATGGCTCATTTACAGAACTGGGCTACAGTGTCGATATCCCCATTCCTGATCAGCTAGCAAAAGACAAAGGCCCTAACCCTAATCCTAACCCTTTCCGCTTCCAATATACAGATATTATATATTTGAATATATTATCTTATATTCAAATCAGAGAGAAAAATAATCATAAACATGCTAAGTTATGGTAAGCTAGATGGAGTTCAGGATGACTTCACTTTGAAGAGTGATATGCATTCAATCATGGCTCATTTACAGAACTGGTCTACAGTGTCTGATATCCCGATTCCTGATCAGCTAGCAAAAGACAAAGGCCCTAACCCTAACCCTAACCCTAACCCTAACCCTAACCCTTTCCGCTTCCAATGTACAGATATTATATATTTGAATATATTATCTTATATTCAAATCAGAGAGAAAAATAATCATAAACATGCTAAGTTATGGTACGCTAGATGGAGTTCAGGATGACTTCACTTTGAAGAGTGATATGCATTCAATCATGGCTCATTTACAGAACTGGGCTACAGTGTCTGATATCCCCATTCCTGATCAGCTAGCAAAAGACAAAGGCCCTAACCCTAACCCTAACCCTAACCCTTTCCGCTTCCAATATACAGATATTATATATTTGAATATATTATCTTATATTCAAATCAGAGAGAAAAATAATCATAAATGTGCTAAGTTATGGTACGCTAGATGGAGTTCAGGATGACTTCACTTTGAAGAGTGATATGCATTCAATCATGGCTCATTTACAGAACTGGGCTACAGTGTCTGATATCCCCATTCCTGATCAGCTAGCAAAAGACAAAGGCTCTAACCCTAACCCTAACCATAACCCTAACCCTTTCCGCTTACAATATACAGATATTATATATTTGAATATATTATCCTATATTCCCAATCAGAGAGAAAAATAATCATAAACATGCTAAGTTATGGTAAGCTAGATGGAGTTCAGGATGACTTCACTTTGAAGAGTGATATGCATTCAATCATGGCTCATTTACAGAACTGGGCTACAGTGTCTGATATCCCCATTCCTGATCAGCTAGCAAAAGACAAAGGCCCTAACACTAACCCTAACCCTAACCCTAACCCTTTCCGCTTCCAATATACAGATATTATATATTTGAATATATTATCCTATATTCAAATCAGAGAGAAAAATAATCATAAGCATGCTAAGTTATGGTAAGCTAGATGGGGTTCAGGATCACTTCACTTTGAAGAGTGATATGCATTCAATCATGGCTCATTTACAGAACTGGGCTACAGTGTCTGATATCCCTATTCCTGATCAGCGAGCAAAAGACAAAGGCCCTATTCCTAATCCTAACCCTAACCCTTTCCGCTTACAATATACAGATATTATATATTTGAATATATTATCTTATATTCAAATCAGAGAGAAAAATAATCATAAACATGCTAAGTTATGGTACGCTAGATGGAGTTCAGGATGACTTCACTTTGAAGAGTGATATGCATTCAATCATGGCTCATTTACAGAACTGGGCTACAGTGTCTGATATCCCCATTCCTGATCAGCTAGCAAAAGACAAAGGCCCTAACCCTAATCCTAACCCTTTCCGCTTCCAATATACAGATATTATATATTTGAATATATTATCTTATATTCAAATCAGAGAGAAAAATAATCATAAACATGCTAAGTTATGGTAAGCTAGATGGAGTTCAGGATGACTTCACTTTGAAGAGTGATATGCATTCAATCATGGCTCATTTACAGAACTGGTCTACAGTGTCTGATATCCCGATTCCTGATCAGCTAGCAAAAGACAAAGGCCCTAACCCTAACCCTAACCCTAACCCTAACCCTAACCCTTTCCGCTTCCAATGTACAGATATTATATATTTGAATATATTATCTTATATTCAAATCAGAGAGAAAAATAATCATAAACATGCTAAGTTATGGTACGCTAGATGGAGTTCAGGATGACTTCACTTTGAAGAGTGATATGCATTCAATCATGGCTCATTTACAGAACTGGGCTACAGTGTCTGATATCCCCATTCCTGATCAGCTAGCAAAAGACAAAGGCCCTAACCCTAACCCTAACCCTAACCCTTTCCGCTTCCAATATACAGATATTATATATTTGAATATATTATCTTATATTCAAATCAGAGAGAAAAATAATCATAAATGTGCTAAGTTATGGTACGCTAGATGGAGTTCAGGATGACTTCACTTTGAAGAGTGATATGCATTCAATCATGGCTCATTTACAGAACTGGGCTACAGTGTCTGATATCCCCATTCCTGATCAGCTAGCAAAAGACAAAGGCTCTAACCCTAACCCTAACCATAACCCTAACCCTTTCCGCTTACAATATACAGATATTATATATTTGAATATATTATCCTATATTCCCAATCAGAGAGAAAAATAATCATAAACATGCTAAGTTATGGTAAGCTAGATGGAGTTCAGGATGACTTCACTTTGAAGAGTGATATGCATTCAATCATGGCTCATTTACAGAACTGGGCTACAGTGTCTGATATCCCCATTCCTGATCAGCTAGCAAAAGACAAAGGCCCTAACACTAACCCTAACCCTAACCCTAACCCTTTCCGCTTCCAATATACAGATATTATATATTTGAATATATTATCCTATATTCAAATCAGAGAGAAAAATAATCATAAGCATGCTAAGTTATGGTAAGCTAGATGGGGTTCAGGATCACTTCACTTTGAAGAGTGATATGCATTCAATCATGGCTCATTTACAGAACTGGGCTACAGTGTCTGATATCCCTATTCCTGATCAGCGAGCAAAAGACAAAGGCCCTATTCCTAATCCTAACCCTAACCCTTTCCGCTTACAATATACAGATATTATATATTTGAATATATTATCTTATATTCAAATCAGAGAGAAAAATAATCATAAACATGCTAAGTTATGGTACGCTAGATGGAGTTCAGGATGACTTCACTTTGAAGAGTGATATGCATTCAATCCTGGCTCATTTACAGAACTGGGCTACAGTGTCTGATATCCCCATTCCTGATCAGCTAGCAAAAGACAAAGGCCCTAACCCTAATCCTAACCCTTTCCGCTTCCAATATACAGATATTATATATTTGGATATATTATCTTATATTCAAATCAGAGAGAAAAATAATCATAAACATGCTAAGTTATGGTAAGCTAGATGGAGTTCAGGATGACTTCACTTTGAAGAGTGATATGCATTCAATCATGGCTCATTTACAGAACTGGTCTACAGTGTCTGATATCCCGATTCCTGATCAGCTAGCAAAAGACAAAGGCCCTAACCCTAACCCTAACCCTAACCCTAACCCTAACCCTAACCCTTTCCGCTTCCAATGTACAGATATTATATATTTGAATATATTATCTTATATTCAAATCAGAGAGAAAAATAATCATAAACATGCTAAGTTATGGTACGCTAGATGGAGTTCAGGATGACTTCACTTTGAAGAGTGATATGCATTCAATCATGGCTCATTTACAGAACTGGGCTACAGTGTCTGATATCCCCATTCCTGATCAGCTAGCAAAAGACAAAGGCCCTAACCCTAACCCTAACCCTAACCCTTTCCGCTTCCAATATACAGATATTATATATTTGAATATATTATCTTATATTCAAATCAGAGAGAAAAATAATCATAAATGTGCTAAGTTATGGTACGCTAGATGGAGTTCAGGATGACTTCACTTTGAAGAGTGATATGCATTCAATCATGGCTCATTTACAGAACTGGGCTACAGTGTCTGATATCCCCATTCCTGATCAGCTAGCAAAAGACAAAGGCCCTAACCCTAACCCTAACCCTAACCCTAACCCTTTCCGCTTCCAATGTACAGATATTATATATTTGAATATATTATCTTATATTCAAATCAGAGAGAAAAATAATCATAAACATGCTAAGTTATGGTACGCTAGATGGAGTTCAGGATGACTTCACTTTGAAGAGTGATATGCATTCAATCATGGCTCATTTACAGAACTGGTCTACAGTGTCTGATATCCCGATTCCTGATCAGCTAGCAAAAGACAAAGGCCCTAACCCTAACCCTAACCCTAACCCTAACCCTAACCCTTTCCGCTTCCAATGTACAGATATTATATATTTGAATATATTATCTTATATTCAAATCAGAGAGAAAAATAATCATAAACATGCTAAGTTATGGTACGCTAGATGGAGTTCAGGATGACTTCACTTTGAAGAGTGATATGCATTCAATCATGGCTCATTTACAGAACTGGGCTACAGTGTCTGATATCCCCATTCCTGATCAGCTAGCAAAAGACAAAGGCCCTAACCCTAACCCTAACCCTAACCCTTTCCGCTTCCAATATACAGATATTATATATTTGAATATATTATCTTATATTCAAATCAGAGAGAAAAATAATCATAAACATGCTAAGTTATGGTACGCTAGATGGAGTTCAGGATGACTTCACTTTGAAGAGTGATATGCATTCAATCATGGCTCATTTACAGAACTGGGCTACAGTGTCTGATATCCCCATTCCTGATCAGCTAGCAAAAGACAAAGGCCCTAATCCTAATCCTAATCCTAATCCTAACCCTTTCCGCTTCCAATATACAGATATTATATATTTGAATATATTATCTTATATTCAAATCAGAGAGAAAAATAATCATAAACATGCTAAGTTATGGTACGCTAGATGGAGTTCAGGATGACTTCACTTTGAAGAGTGATATGCATTCAATCATGGCTCATTTACAGAACTGGGCTACAGTGTCTGATATCCCCATTCCTGATCAGCTAGCAAAAGACAAAGGCCCTAACCCTAACCCTAACCCTTTCCGCTTCCAATATACAGATATTATATATTTGAATATATTATCTTATATTCAAATCAGAGAGAAAAATAATCATAAATGTGCTAAGTTATGGTAAGCTAGATGGAGTTCAGGATGACTTCACTTTGAAGAGTGATATGCATTCAATCATGGCTCATTTACAGAACTGGGCTACAGTGTCTGATATCCCCATTCCTGATCAGCTAGCAAAAGACAAAGGCCCTAATCCTAATCCTAATCCTAACCCTTTCCGCTTCCAATATACAGATATTATATATTTGAATATATTATCTTATATTCAAATCAGAGAGAAAAATAATCATAAACATGCTAAGTTATGGTACGCTAGATGGAGTTCAGGATGACTTCACTTTGAAGAGTGATATGCATTCAATCATGGCTCATTTACAGAACTGGGCTACAGTGTCTGATATCCCCATTCCTGATCAGCTAGCAAAAGACAAAGGCCCTAACCCTAACCCTAACCCTTTCCGCTTACAATATACAGATATTATATATTTGAATATATTATCTTATATTCAAATCAGAGAGAAAAATAATCATAAACATGCTAAGTTATGGTACGCTAGATGGAGTTCAGGATGACTTCACTTTGAAGAGTGATATGCATTCAATCATGGCTCATTTACAGAACTGGGCTAAAGTGTCTGATATCCCCATTCCTGATCAGCTAGCAAAAGACAAAGGCCCTAACCCTAACCCTAACCCTAACCATAAACCTTTCCGCTTACAATGTACAGATATTATATATTTGAATATATTATCTTATATTCAAATCAGAGAGAAAAATAATCATAAACATGCTAAGTTATGGTACGCTAGATGGAGTTCAGGATGACTTCACTTTGAAGAGTGATATGCATTCAATCATGGCTCATTTACAGAACTGGGCTACAGTGTCTGATATCCCCATTCCTGATCAGCTAGCAAAAGACAAAGGCCCTAACCCTAACACTAACCCTAACCCTTTCCGCTTCCAATATACAGATATTATATATTTGAATATATTATCTTATATTCAAATCAGAGAGGAGAATAATCCTAAATGTGCTAAGTTATGGTAAGCTAGATGGAGTTCAGGATGACTTCACTTTGAAGAGTGATATGCATTCAATCATGGCTCATTTACAGAACTGGGCTACAGTGTCTGATATCCCCATTCCTGATCAGCTAGCAAAAGACAAAGGCCCTAATCCTAATCCTAATCCTAATCCTAACCCTTTCCGCTTCCAATATACAGATATTATATATTTGAATATATTATCTTATATTCAAATCAGAGAGAAAAATAATCATAAACATGCTAAGTTATGGTACGCTAGATGGAGTTCAGGATGACTTCACTTTGAAGAGTGATATGCATTCAATCATGGCTCATTTACAGAACTGGGCTACAGTGTCTGATATCCCCATTCCTGATCAGCTAGCAAAAGACAAAGGCCCTAACCCTAACACTAACCCTAACCCTTTCCGCTTCCAATATACAGATATTATATATTTGAATATATTATCTTATATTCAAATCAGAGAGGAGAATAATCCTAAATGTGCTAAGTTATGGTAAGCTAGATGGAGTTCAGGATGACTTCACTTTGAAGAGTGATATGCATTCAATCATGGCTCATTTACAGAACTGGGCTACAGTGTCTGATATCCCCATTCCTGATCAGCTAGCAAAAGACAAAGGCCCTAATCCTAATCCTAATCCTAATCCTAACCCTTTCCGCTTCCAATATACAGATATTATATATTTGAATATATTATCTTATATTCAAATCAGAGAGAAAAATAATCATAAACATGCTAAGTTATGGTACGCTAGATGGAGTTCAGGATGACTTCACTTTGAAGAGTGATATGCATTCAATCATGGCTCATTTACAGAACTGGGCTACAGTGTCTGATATCCCCATTCCTGATCAGCTAGCAAAAGACAAAAGCCCTAACCCTAACCCTAACCCTAACCCTTTCCGCTTACAATATACAGATATTATATATTTGAATATATTATCTTATATTCAAATCAGAGAGAAAAATAATCATAAACATGCTAAGTTATGGTACGCTAGATGGAGTTCAGGATGACTTCACTTTGAAGAGTGATATGCATTCAATCATGGCTCAATTACAGAACTGGGCTACAGTGTCTGATATCCCCATTCCTGATCAGCTAGCAAAAGACAAAGGCCCTAACCCTAACCCTAACCCTAACCCTTTCCGCTTCCAATATACAGATATTATATATTTGAATATATTATCTTATATTCAAATCAGAGAGAAAAATAATCATAAATGTGCTAAGTTATGGTACGCTAGATGGAGTTCAGGATGACTTCACTTTGAAGAGTGATATGCATTCAATCATGGCTCATTTACAGAACTGGGCTACAGTGTCTGATATCCCCATTCCTGATCAGCTAGCAAAAGACAAAGGCCCTAACCCTAACCCAAACCCTAACCCTAACCCTTTCCGCTTAGAATATACAGATATTATATATTTGAATATATTATCTTATATTCAAATCAGAGAGAAAAATAATCATAAACATGCTAAGTTATGGTACGCTAGATGGAGTTCAGGATGACTTCACTTTGAAGAGTGATATGCATTCAATCATGGCTCATTTACAGAACTGGGCTAAAGTGTCTGATATCCCCATTCCTGATCAGCTAGCAAAAGACAAAGGCCCTAACCCTAACCCTAACCCTAACCCTAAACCTTTCCGCTTACAATGTACAGATATTATATATTTGAATATATTATCTTATATTCAAATCAGAGAGAAAAATAATCATAAACATGCTAAGTTATGGTACGCTAGATGGAGTTCAGGATGACTTCACTTTGAAGAGTGATATGCATTCAATCATGGCTCATTTACAGAACTGGGCTACAGTGTCTGATATCCCCATTCCTGATCAGCTAGCAAAAGACAAAGGCCCTAACCCTAACCCTAACCCTAACCCTAACCCTTTCCGCTTACAATATACAGATATTATATATTTGAATATATTATCCTATATTCAAATCAGAGAGAAAAATAATCATAAGCATGCTATGGTATGGTACGCTAGATGGAGTTTAGGATGACTTCACTTTGAAGAGTGATATGCATTCAATCATGGCTCAATTACAGAACTGGGCTACAGTGTCTGATATCCCCATTCCTGATCAGCTAGCAAAAGACAAAGGCCCTAACCCTAACCCTAACCCTAACCCTTTCCGCTTCCAATATACAGATATTATATATTTGAATATATTATCTTATATTCAAATCAGAGAGAAAAATAATCATAAATGTGCTAAGTTATGGTACGCTAGATGGAGTTCAGGATGACTTCACTTTGAAGAGTGATATGCATTCAATCATGGCTCATTTACAGAACTGGGCTACAGTGTCTGATATCCCCATTCCTGATCAGCTAGCAAAAGACAAAGGCCCTAACCCTAACCCAAACCCTAACCCTAACCCTTTCCGCTTAGAATATACAGATATTATATATTTGAATATATTATCTTATATTCAAATCAGAGAGAAAAATAATCATAAACATGCTAAGTTATGGTACGCTAGATGGAGTTCAGGATGACTTCACTTTGAAGAGTGATATGCATTCAATCATGGCTCATTTACAGAACTGGGCTAAAGTGTCTGATATCCCCATTCCTGATCAGCTAGCAAAAGACAAAGGCCCTAACCCTAACCCTAACCCTAACCCTAAACCTTTCCGCTTACAATGTACAGATATTATATATTTGAATATATTATCTTATATTCAAATCAGAGAGAAAAATAATCATAAACATGCTAAGTTATGGTACGCTAGATGGAGTTCAGGATGACTTCACTTTGAAGAGTGATATGCATTCAATCATGGCTCATTTACAGAACTGGGCTACAGTGTCTGATATCCCCATTCCTGATCAGCTAGCAAAAGACAAAGGCCCTAACCCTAACCCTAACCCTAACCCTAACCCTTTCCGCTTACAATATACAGATATTATATATTTGAATATATTATCCTATATTCAAATCAGAGAGAAAAATAATCATAAGCATGCTATGGTATGGTACGCTAGATGGAGTTTAGGATGACTTCACTTTGAAGAGTGATATGCATTCAATCATGGCTCATTTACAGAACTGGGCTACAGTGTCTGATATCCCCATTCCTGATCAGCGAGCAAAAGACAAAGGCCCTAACCCTAACCCTAACCCTAACCCTTTCCGCTTCCAATATACAGATATTATATATTTGAATATATTATCCTATATTTATTTATTTCTTTATTTTTTATTTATTATTCACATTTATAGACCGCCCCCTCTCCCGGAAAGGACTCGGGGCGGTGTACAGTCACTAAAATGCATTATAAAATACATACACAAAACAGTTAAATAATTAAATACGTAGGTGAAGGAGGTTATAAGACTGTAATAGAATAATAAATATAGTACATTAAAAGCTTATTAAAACCCCAAACCCAATTAAAATGAATAAATCCCCGGGAGGTGAAACTAAGAAAGTGCCAGGCCAGCTGATTGAAATAGGTGAGTCTTTAACTTTTGCCGGAAGGAACGGAGGTCGGTGGTAGTTCGAATGTCTGGGGGGAGGTCATTCCAGAGGGTTGGGCCCATCACAGAGAAGGATCTACTCCTAGGTGTCGCCCGCTGGCATTGCCTAGCAGACGGCACCAGGAGGAGCCCCTCCCTGTGTGAGCGGATAGGTCGCAGGGACGTGTGTGGTAGGATGCGATCCTGCAGATAACTAGGTCCTCTGCCATGGAGCGCTTTAAAGATGGTGATCAATACCTTGAAACGCACCCGAAAGGCCACAGGTAGCCAGTGCAGCTCGCGCAGGAGAGGTGTTACGTGGGAGTAACGTGTACTTCCCATAATAACCCGCGCGGCTGCGTTCTGAACTAGCTGCAGTCTCCGGATGCGTCCCAAGGGAAGCCCCATGTAGAGGGCATTGCAGTAGTCCAGGCGAGACGTCACCAGCGCATGAGTGACCGTGCGCAGGGCACTCCGGTCCAGTAGGGGGCGCAATTGGCGCACCAGGCGAACCTGGTGGAATGCCCCCCTTGCCACGGCTGCCACATGGTCCTCCATTGACAGCCGGGCATCAAGGAGGACACCCAAATTGCGCGCCCGCTCCACAGGGGACAATTGTTCGCCCCCTATGGCCAGCGATGGAGTCAGCTGGCTGAACCGAGGTGCCGGTAACCACAGCCACTCGGTCTTGGAGGGGTTGAGTTTGAGTCTGTTGTCCCCCATCCAGACCCCGACGGCTTCCAAACACCGGGACATCACTTCGACAGCCTCGTTGGGGTGGTTTGGGGTTGAAATATACAGCTGAGTATCATCAGCGTAGAGATGGTACTCAACCCCAAAACCACGGATGATCTCACCCAGCGGCTTCACATATGCGTTGAACAGGAGAGGCGAGAGGACCGACCCCTGTGGCACCCCACAAGTGAGTGGCCTCAGGGACGACCTCTGTCCCCCTGTCAACACACATTGCTTCCGGTCGGAGAGGTAGGAGCCGAACCACCGCAAAACGGTGCCTCCGACTCCCATCCCCTCCAGCCGGCGCAATAGGATACCATGGTCGATGGTATCAAAAGCCGGCGAGAGGTCTAATAGGACCAGGATAGAGGAGCAACCCCTATCTCTGGCCCTCCAGAGATCATCGACCAACGCGACCAAGGCTGTCTCAGGGCTGTGCCCGGGTCGGAAGTCGGACTGGCGTGGGTCTAGATAGTCGGATTCGTCTAGGTGTCGCGGGAACTGCTGCGCCACCACATTCTCGACAACCTTCGCCAAGAAGGGGAGGTTAGAGACTGGACGATAGTTAGCTAGCTCCATTGGGTCGAGCGAAGGCCTCTTGAGTAAGGGTCTCACCACCGCCTCTTTCAAGGCGGTTGGTAAGTATCCCTCACCCAGTGAGGCGCTCACCAGGCCCAGGAGCCAGCCTCGTGTCACCTCCCAGGCTGCCAGTACCAGCCAGGAGGGGCACGGGTCCGTTAAACAAGTGGTGGGTCGCAGCCGTCCACGCAACCTGTATGCTCAATCAGAGAGAAAAATAATCATAAGCATGCTAAGTTATGGTAAGCTAGATGGGGTTCAGGATCACTTCACTTTGAAGAGTGATATGCAATCAATCATGGCTCATTTACAGAACTGGGCTACAGTGTCTGATATCCCCATTCCTGATCAGCTAGCAAAAGACAAAGGCCCTATTCCTAATCCTAACCATAACCCTTTCCGCTTCCAATATACAGATATTATATATTTGAATATATTGTCTTATATTCAAATCAGAGAGAAAAATAATCATAAACATGCTAAGTTATGGTACGCTAGATGGAGTTCAGGATGACTTCACTTTGAAGAGTGATATGCATTCAATCATGGCTCATTTACAGAACTGGGCTACAGTGTCTAATATCCCCATTCCTGATCAGCTAGCAAAAGACAAAGGCCCTAACACTAATCCTAATGCTAACCCTTTCCGCTTCCAATATACAGATATTATATATTTGAATATATTATCTTATATTCAAATCAGAGAGAAAAATAATCATAAACATGCTAAGTTATGGTACGCTAGATGGAGTTCAGGATGACTTCACTTTGAAGAGTGATATGCATTCAATCATGGCTCATTTACAGAACTGGGCTATAGTGTCTGATATCCCCATTCCTGATCAGCTAGCAAAAGACAAAGGCCCTAACCCTTACCCTAACCCTAACCCTTTCCGCTTCCAATATACAGATATTATATATTTGAATATATTATCTTATATTCAAATCAGAGAGAAAAATAATCATAAACATGCTAAGTTATGGTAAGCTAGATGGAGTTCAGGATGACTTCACTTTGAAGAGTGATATGCATTCAATCATGGCTCATTTACAGAACTGGGCTACAGTGTCTGATATCCCCATTCCTGATCAGCTAGCAAAAGACAAAGGCCCTAACCCTAACCCTAACCCTAACCCTAACCCTTTCCGCTTCCAATATACAGATATTATATATTTGAATATATTATCCTATATTCAAATCAGAGAGAAAAATAATCATAAGCATGCACACTTCCAGCCCCTCTGCCACTTCCCTTTTCCTGGATTCACTCAGACATTTTTCAAACTCACAGCCTGTGCACATCACACACACTTCCAGCCCCTCTGCCACTTCCCTCTTCCTGGATTCACTCAGACGTTTTTAAGACTCACAGCCTGTGCACACAAAAAAACTTCCAGCACATCTGCTTCTTCCCTCTTCCTGGATTCACTCAGACGTTTTTAAGACTCACAGCCTGTGCACACAAACAAACTTCCAGCACATCTGCTTCTTCCCTCTTCCTGATTTCACTCAGACATTTTTCAAACTCACAGCTTGTGTACAGCACACACACTTCCAGCCCCTCTGCCTCTTCCCTCTTCCCGGATTCACTCAGACAATGTACAAACTCACAGCCTGTGCACATCCACACACTTCCAGCGCCTCTGCCACTTCCCTCTTCTTGGATTCACTCAGACGTTTTTAAGATTCACAGGCTGTGCACACAAACAAACTTCAGGCACATCTGCCTCTTCCCTCTTCCTGGATTCAATCAGTCGCTTTTAAAACTCACACCCTGTGCACATCTACAAACTTCCAGCCCCTCTATCTCTTCCCTCTTCCTGGATTGACACAAAAGGTTTTAAGACTCACAGCCTGTGAACACGCACATACTCTTTCAGTCCCTCTGCCTCTTCCCTCTTCCTGGATTCACTCAGGCGTTTTTGAAACTCACAGTCTGTGCACACGCAAACACTTCCATCCACTCTGTATCTTCCCGTTTCCTGTATTCACTCAAGTGTTTTTAGAACTCACAGCATGTGCACATCCACAAACTTCCAGCCCCTCTGTCTCTTCCCTCTTCCTGCATTCACTCAGGCGTTTTTGAAACTCACAGTCTGTGCACACGCAAACACTTCCATCCACTCTGTATCTTCCCGTTTCCTGTATTCACTCAGATGTTTTTAGAAGTCACAGCCTGTGCACACGCAGACACTATTTCAGCCCCTCTGCCTCTTCCCTCTTCCTGGATTCACTCAGACGGTTTTAAGACACACACCCTGTGCACATCCACAAACTTCCAGCCCCTCTGTCTCTTCCCTTTTCCTGGATTCACTCAAACGGTTTTAAAACTCACAGCTGGTGCACATCCACACACTTCCAGCCCCTCTACCTCTTCCGTCTTCCTGGATTCATTTAGACGGTTTTAAGACTTACAGCCTGTGCACATCCACACACTTCCAGCCCCTTTGCCTCTTCCCTCTTCCTGGATTGACACAAAAGGTTTTAAGACTCACAGCCTGTGAACACGCACATACTCTTTCAGTCCCTCTGCCTCTTCCCTCTTCCTGGATTCAACCAAAGGATTTTAAGACTCACAGCCGGTGCACATCCACACACTTCCAGCCCCTCTGCCTCTTCCCTCTTCCTGGATTCACTCAAACAGTTTTAAAACTCACAGCCTGTGCACAGGCAGACACTATTTCATCCCCTCTGCCTCTTCCCTCTTCCTGGATTCACTCAAATAGTTTTAAGACTCACAGCCTGTGCACATCCAGAAACTTCCAGCCCCTCTGCCTCTTCCCTCTTCCTGGATTCAACCAAATGGTTTTAAGACTCACAGACGGGGCACATCTACACACTTCCAGCCCCTCTGCCTCTTCCCTCTTCCTGGATTGACACAAAAGGTTTTAAGACTCACAGCCTGTGAACACGCACATACTCTTTCAGTCCCTCTGCCTCTTCCCTCTTCCTGGATTCACTCAAAGGATGTTAAGACTCACAGCCGGTGCACATCCACACACTTCCAGCCCCTCTGCCTCTTCCCTCTTCCTGGATTCACTCAGACAATTTACAAACTCACAGCCTGTGCACATCCACAAACTTCCAGCCGCTCTGCCTCTTCCCTCTTCCTGGATTCACTCAAACGGTTTTAAGACTCACAGCCAGGGCACATCCACACACTTCCAGCCCCTCTGCCTCTTCCCTCTTCCTGGAATCACTCAGACGGTTTTAATTCTCACAGCCAGTGCACACACAAACAATCATTCAGCCCCTCTGCCTCTTCCCTCTTCCTGGATTCACTCAAACAGTTTTAAAACTCACAGCCTGTGCACAGGCACACACTATTTCTTCCCCTCTGCCTCTTCCCTCTTCCTGGATTGACACAAAAGGTTTTAAGACTCACAGCCTGTGAACACGCACATACTCTTTCAGTCCCTCTGCCTCTTCCCTCTTCCTGGATTCAACCAAAGGATTTTAAGACTCACAGCCGGTGCACATCCACACACTTCCAGCCCCTCTGCCTCTTCCCTCTTCCTGGATTCACTCAAACAGTTTTAAAACTCACAGCCTGTGCACAGGCAGACACTATTTCATCCCCTCTGCCTCTTCCCTCTTCCTGGATTCACTCAAATAGTTTTAAGACTCACAGCCTGTGCACATCCAGAAACTTCCAGCCCCTCTGCCTCTTCCCTCTTCCTGGATTCAACCAAACGGTTTTAAGACTCACAGACGGGGCACATCTACACACTTCCAGCCCCTCTGCCTCTTCCCTCTTCCTGGATTGACACAAAAGGTTTTAAGACTCACAGCCTGTGAACACGCACATACTCTTTCAGTCCCTCTGCCTCTTCCCTCTTCCTGGATTCACTCAAAGGATGTTAAGACTCACAGCCTGTGCACATCCACACACTTCCAGCCCCTCTGCCTCTTCCCTCTTCCTGGATTCACTCAGACAATTTACAAACTCACAGCCTGTGCACATCCACACACTTCCAGCCCCTCTGCCTCTTCCCTCTTCCTGGATTGACACAAAAAGTTTTAAGACTCACAGCCTGTGAACACGCACATACTCTTTCAGTCCCTCTGCCTCTTCCCTCTTCCTGGATTCAACCAAAGGATTTTAAGACTCACAGCCGGTGCACATCCACACACTTCCAGCCCCTCTGCCTCTTCCCTCTTCCTGGATTCACTCAAACAGTTTTAAAACTCACAGCCTGTGCACAGGCACACACTATTTCATCCCCTCTGCCTCTTCCCTCTTCCTGGATTCACTCAAATAGTTTTAAGACTCACAGCCTGTGAACACGCACATACTCTTTCAGTCCCTCTGCCTCTTCCCTCTTCCTGGATTCACTCAAAGGATTTTAAGACTCACAGCCGGTGCACATCCACACACTTCCAGCCCCTCTGCCTCTTCCCTCTTCCTGGATTCACTCAGACAATTTACAAACTCACAGCCTGTGCACATCCACACACTTCCAGCCCCTCTGCCTCTTCCCTCTTCCTGGATTCACTCAAACGGTTTTAAGACTCACAGCCAGGGCACATCCACACAATCATTCAGCCCCTCTGCCTCTTCCCTCTTCCTGGATTCACTCAAACAGTTTTAAAACTCACAGCCTGTGCACAGGCACACACTATTTCTTCCCCTCTGCCTCTTCCCTCTTCCTGGATTCCAGCAGTCGGTTTTAAAACTCACACCCTGTGCACATCCACAAACTTCCAGCCCCTCTGCCTCTTCCCTCTTCCTGGATTTACTCAAACGGTTTTAAGACTCACAGCCGATGCACATCCACACACTATTTCAGCCCCTCTGCCTCTTCCCTCTTCCTGGATTCACTCAGGCGTTTTTGAAACTCACAGTCAGTGCACACGGGCACACTTCCAGCTCCTCTGCCTCTTCCCTCTTCCTGGATTCACTCAGACACTTTTAAAACTCATAGCCTGTGCACAGGCACACACTATTTCAGCCCCTCTGCCTCTTCCCTCTTCCTGGATTCAATCAGTTGGTTTTAAAACTCACACCCTGTGCACATCCAAAAACCTCCAGCCCCTCTGCCTCTTCCCTCTTCCTGGATTCACTCAAACGGTTTTAAAACGCACAGCCTGTACACATTCACACACTTCCAGCCCCTCTACCTCTTCCATCTTCCTGGATTCATTTAGACGGTTTTAAGACTCACAGCCTGTGCACATCCACACACTTCCATCCACTCTGCCTCTTCTCTCTTCCTGGATTCACTGAGACAATTTACAAACTCACAGCCTGTGCACATCCACACACTTCCAGCCCCTCTGCCTCTTCCCTCTTCCTGGATTCACTAAAACGGTTTTAAGACTCACACCCTGTGCACATCCACACACTTCCAGCCCCTCTGCCTCGTCCCTCTTTTTGGATTCTCTCAGACACTTTTAAAACTCACATCCAGTGCACAGGCACACACTATTTCAGCCCCTCTGCCTCTTCCCTCTTCCTGGATTCAATCAGTCGGTTTTAAAACGCATAGCCTGTGCACATTCTCAAACTTCCAGCCCCTCTGCCTCTCCCCTTTTCCTGGATTCACTCAGACGGTTTTAAGACTCACAGGCTGTGCACATGCACAAACTTCCACAACATCTGGTAATTTCCTCTTCCTGGATTCACTCAGACGGTTTTAAGACTCAAAGCCTGTGCACACAAACAAACTTCCAGCACATCTGCTTCTTTCCTCTTCCTGGATTCACTCACACTTTTTAAAACTCACAGCCTGTGCACACACGCACACACTCAAACACACACACAAACACTTCCAGCCACTCTTCTTTCTTCGCTCTTCCTGGATTCACTCAGATGTTATAAAACTCACAGTCTGTGCACACAAACACACTTCCATCCACTCTGTCTCTTCTCTTTTCCTGTATTCACTCAGACGTTTTTCAAACTCACACCTTGTGCAGAGCAAACACACTTCCAGCCCCGCTGTCTCTTCCCTCTTCCTGTATTCACTCAGATGTTTTTCAAACTCACAGCCTGTGCACAGCACACACACTTCCAGCCCCTCTGCCTCTTCCCTCTTCCTGGATTCAATCAGTCGGTTAAAAACTCACACCCTGTGCACATCCACAAACTTCCAGCCCCTCTGCCTCTTCCCTCTTCCTTTATTCACTCAAATAGTTTTAAGACTCACAGCCTGTGCACATCCAGAAACTTCCAGCCCCTCTGCCTCTTCCCTCTTCTTGGATTCAACCAAACGGTTTTAAGACTCATAGACGGGGCACATCTACACACTTCCAGCCCCTCTGCCTCTTCCCTCTTCCTGGATTGACACAAAAGGTTTTAAGACTCACAGCCTGTGAACACGCACATACTCTTTCAGTCCCTCTGCCTCTTCCCTCTTCCTGGATTCACTCAAAGGATTTTAAGACTCACAGCCGGTGCACATCCACACACTTCCAGCCCCTCTGCCTCTTCCCTCTTCCTGGATTCACTCAGACAATTTACAAACTCACAGCCTGTGCACATCCACACACTTCCAGCCCCTCTGCCTCTTCCCTCTTCCTGGATTCACTCAAACGGTTTTAAGACTCACAGCCAGGGCACATCCACACACTTCCAGCCCCTCTGCCTCTTCCCTCTTCCTGGAATTACTCAGACGGTTTTAATTCTCACAGCCAGTGCACACACACACAATCATTCAGCCCCTCTGCCTCTTCCCTCTTCCTGGATTCACTCAAACAGTTTTAAAACTCACAGCCTGTGCACAGGCACACACTATTTCTTCCCCTCTGCCTCTTCCCTCTTCCTGGATTCCAGCAGTCAGTTTTAAAACTCACACCCTGTGCACATCCACAAACTTCCAGCCCCTCTGCCTCTTCCCTCTTCCTGGATTTACTCAAACGGTTTTAAGACTCACAGACGGGGCACATCCACACACTTCCAGCCCCTCTGCCTCTTCCCTCTTCCTGGATTCACTCAAACAGTTTTAAAACTCACAGCCTGTGCACAGGCACACACTATTTCATCCCCTCTGCCTCTTCCCTCTTCCTGGATTCACTCAAATAGTTTTAAGACTCACAACCTGTGAACACGCACATACTCTTTCAGTCCCTCTGCCTCTTCCCTCTTCCTGGATTCACTCAAAGGATTTTAAGACTCACAGCCGGTGCACATCCACACACTTCCAGCCCCTCTGCCTCTTCCCTCTTCCTGGATTCACTCAGACAATTTACAAACTCACAGCCTGTGCACATCCACACACTTCCAGCCCCTCTGCCTCTTCCCTCTTCCTGGATTCACTCAAACGGTTTTAAGACTCACAGCCAGGGCACATCCACACACTTCCAGCCCCTCTGCCTCTTCCCTCTTCCTGGATTCACTCAGACGGTTTTAATTCTCACAGCCAGTGCACACACACACAATCATTCAGCCCCTCTGCCTCTTCCCTCTTCCTGGATTCACTCAAACAGTTTTAAAACTCACAGCCTGTGCACAGGCACACACTATTTCTTCCCCTCTGCCTCTTCCCTCTTCCTGGATTCCAGCAGTCGGTTTTAAAACTCACACCCTGAGCACATCCACAAACTTCCAGCCCCTCTGCCTCTTCCCTCTTCCTGGATTTACTCAAACGGTTTTAAGACTCACAGCCGATGCACATCCACACACTTCCAGCCCCTCTGCCTCTTCCCTCTTCCTGGATTCACTAAAACGGTTTTAAGACTCACACCCTGTGCACAGGCACAAACTATTTCAGCCCCTCTGCCTCTTCCCTCTTCCTGGATTCACTCAGGCGTTTTTGAAACTCACAGTCAGTGCACACGGGCACACTTCCAGCTCCTCTGCCTCTTCCCTCTTCCTGGATTCACTCAGACACTTTTAAAACTCATAGCCTGTGCACAGGCACACACTATTTCAGCCCCTCTGCCTCTTCCCTCTTCCTGGATTCAATCAGTCGGTTTTAAAACTCACACCCTGTGCACATCCAAAAACCTCCAGCCCCTCTGCCTCTTCCCTCTTCCTGGATTCACTCAAACGGTTTTAAAACGCACAGCCTGTACACATTCACACACTTCCAGCCCCTCTACCTCTTCCATCTTCCTGGATTCATTTAGACGGTTTTAAGACTCACAGCCTGTGCACATCCACACACTTCCATCCACTCTGCCTCTTCTCTCTTCCTGGATTCACTGAGACAATTTACAAACTCACAGCCTGTGCACATCCACACACTTTCAGCCCCTCTGCCTCTTCCCTCTTCCTGGATTCACTAAAACGGTTTTAAGACTCACACCCTGTGCACATCCACACACTTCCAGCCCCTCTGCCTCGTCCCTCTTTTTGGATTCTCTCAGACACTTTTAAAACTCACATCCAGTGCACAGGCACACACTATTTCAGCCCCTCTGCCTCTTCCCTCTTCCTGGATTCAATCAGTCGGTTTTAAAACGCATAGCCTGTGCACATTCTCAAACTTCCAGCCCCTCTGCCTCTCCCCTTTTCCTGGATTCACTCAGACGGTTTTAAGACTCACAGGCTGTGCACATGCACAAACTTCCACAACATCTGGTAATTTCCTCTCCCTGGATTCACTCAGACGGTTTTAAGACTCAAAGCCTGTGCACACAAACAAACTTCCAGCACATCTGCTTCTTTCCTCTTCCTGGATTCACTCACACTTTTTAAAACTCACAGCCTGTGCACACACGCACACACTCAAACACACACACAAACACTTCCAGCCACTTTTCTTTCTTTGCTCTTCCTGGATTCACTCAGATGTTATAAAACTCACAGTCTGTGCACACAAACACACTTCCATCCACTCTGTCTCTTCTCTTTTCCTGTATTCACTCAGACGTTTTTCAAACTCACAGCTTGTGCAGAGCAAACACACTTCCAGCCCCGCTGTCTCTTCCCTCTTCCTGTATTCACTCAGATGTTTTTCAAACTCACAGCCTGTGCACAGCACACACACTTCCAGCCCCTCTGCCTCTTCCCTCTTCCTGGATTCAATCAGTCGGTTAAAAACTCACACCCTGTGCACATCCACAAACTTCCAGCCCCTCTGTCTCTTCCCTCTTCCTGGATTAACTCAGGCGTTTTTGAAACTCACAGCCAGTGCACACGCACACACTTCCATCCACTCTGCCTCTTCTCTCTTCCTGGATTCACTAAAACGGTTTTAAGACTCACAGCCTGTTCACATCCACACACTTCCATCCACTCTGCCTCTTCTCTCTTCCTGGATTCACTGAGACAATTTACAAACTCACAGCCTGTGCACATCCACACACTTCCAGCCCCTCTGCCTCTTCCCTTTTCCTGGATTCACTCAAACGGTTTTAAAACTCACAGCATGTGCACATCCACACACATCCAGCCTCTCTGCCTCTCCCCTCTTCCTGGATTAACTCAGACGGTTTTAAGACTCACAGCCTGCGCATAGACACAAACCTCCAGCCCCTCTGCCTCTCCCCTCTACCTGGATTCACTCAGACGGTTTTAAGACTCACAGCCTGTGCACATCCACACACTTCCAGCCCCTCTGCCTCTTCCCTCTTCCCGGATTCACTCAGACAATTTACAAACTCACAGCCTGTGCACATCCACACACTTCCAGCCCCTATGCCACTTCCCTCTTCTTGGATTCACTCAGACGTTTTTAAGATTCACAGGCTGTGCACACAAACAAACTTCAGGCACATCTGCTTATTCCCTCTTCCTGATTTCACTCAGACATTTTTCAAACTCACAGCTTGTGCACAAACATACACTTCCAGCCCCTCTGCCTCTTCCCTCTTCCCGGATTCACTCAGACGTTTTTAAAACTCACAGTCGGTGCACACAAACAAACTTCCAGCACATCTGCTAATTCCCTCTTCCTAAATTAACTCAGACATTTTTCAAACTCACAGCTTGTGTACAGCACACACACTTCCAGCCCCTCTGCCTCTTCCCTCTTCCCGGATTCACTCAGACAATTTACAAACTCACAGTCTGTTCACATCCACACACTTCCAGCCCCTCTGCCTCTTCCCTCTTCCTGGATTCACGTAGACGGTTTTAAGACTCACAGTCTATGCACATCCACACACTTCCAGCCCCTCTGTCTCTTCCCTCATCATGGATACACTGAGGCGTTTTTAAAACTCACAGGCCGTGCACACGAACACACTATTTCAGCCCCTCTGCCTCTTCCCTCTTCCTGGATTCACTCAAATAGTTTTAAGACTCACAGCCTGTGCACATCCACAAACTTCCAGTCCCTCTGCCTCTTCCCTCTTCCTGGATTCACTCAGACGGTTTTAAGACACACATCCTGTGCACATCCACACACTTCCAGCCCCTCTGCCTCTTCCCTCTTCCTGGATTCACTCAGACGGTTTTAAGACACACATCCTGTGCACATCCACACACTTCCAGCCTCTCTGCCTCATCCCTCTTCCTGGATTCACCCAGACGATTTTAAAACTAGCAGCCAGTGCACATCCACACACTTCCAGACCCTCTACCTCTTCCCTCTCCCTGGATTCACTCAAATAGTTTTAAGACTCACAGCCTGTTCACATCCACAAAATTCCAGCCCCTCTGCCTCTTCCCTCTTCCTGGATTCAACCAAATGGTTTTAAGACTCACAGACGGGGCACATCCACACACTTCCAGCCCCTCTGCCTCTTCCCTCTTCCAGGATTGACACAAAAGGTTTTAAGACTCACAGCCATTGCACAAGCACACAATCATTCAGCCCCTCTGCCTCTTCCCTCTTCCTGGATTCACTCAAAAAGTTTTAAAACTCACAGCCTGTGCACAGGCACACACTATTTCATCCCCTCTGCCTCTTCCCTCTTCCTGGATTCACTCAAATAGTTTTAAGACTCACGGCCTGTGCACATCCACAAACTTCCAGTCCCTCTGCCTCTTCCCTCTTCCTGGATTCAACCAAACGGTTTTAAGACTCACAGACGGGGCACATCCACACACTTCCAGCCCCTCTGCCTCTTCCCTCTTCCTGGATTGACACAAAAGGTTTTAAGACTCACAGCCTGTGAACACGCACATACTCTTTCAGTCCCTCTGCCTCTTCCCTCTTCCTGGATTCACTCAAAGGATTTTAAGACTCACAGCCGGTGCACATCCACACACTTCCAGCCCCTCTGCCTCTTCCCTCTTCCTGGATTCACTCAAATAGTTTTAAGACTCACAGCCTGTGCACATCCACAAACTTCCAGCCCCTCTGCCTCTTCCCTCTTCCTGGATTCAACCAAACGGTTTTAAGACTCACAGACGGGGCACATCCACACACTTCCAGCCCCTCTGCCTCTTCCCTCTTCCTGGATTGACACAAAAGGTTTTAAGACTCACAGCCTGTGAACACGCACATACTCTTTCAGTCCCTCTGCCTCTTCCCTCTTCCTGGATTCACTCAAAGGATTTTAAGACTCACAGCCGGTGCACATCCACACACTTCCAGCCCCTCTGCCTCTTCCCTCTTCCTCGATTCACTCAGACAATTTACAAACTCACAGCCTGTGCACATCCACACACTTCCAGCCCCTCTGCCTCTTCCCTCTTCCTGGATTCACTCAAACGGTTTTAAGACTCACAGCCAAGGCACATCCACACACTTCCAGCCCCTCTGCCTCTTCCCTCTTCCTGGATTCACTCAGACGGTTTTAATTCTCACAGCCAGTGCACACGCACACAATCATTCAGCCCCTCTGCCTCTTCCCTCTTCCTGGATTCACTCAAAAAGTTTTAAAACTCACAGCCTGTGCACAGGCACACACTATTTCATCCCCTCTGCCTCTTCCCTCTTCCTGGATTCACTCAAATAGTTTTAAGACTCACAGCCTGTGCACATCCACAAACTTCCAGCCCCTCTGCCTCTTCCCTCTTCCTGGATTCAACCAAACGGTTTTAAGACTCACAGACGGGGCACATCCACACACTTCCAGCCCCTCTGCCTCTTCCCTCTTCCTGGATTGACACAAAAGGTTTTAAGACTCACAGCCTGTGAACACGCACATACTCTTTCAGTCCCTCTGCCTCTTCCCTCTTCCTGGATTCACTCAAAGGATTTTAAGACTCACAGCCGGTGCACATCCACACACTTCCAGCCCCTCTGCCTCTTCCCTCTTCCTCGATTCACTCAGACAATTTACAAACTCACAGCCTGTGCACATCCACACACTTCCAGCCCCTCTGCCTCTTCCCTCTTCCTGGATTCACTCAAACGGTTTTAAGACTCACAGCCAAGGCACATCCACACACTTCCAGCCCCTCTGCCTCTTCCCTCTTCCTGGATTCACTCAGACGGTTTTAATTCTCACAGCCAGTGCACACACACACACAATCATTCAGCCCCTCTGCCTCTTCCCCCATCCTGAATTCACTCAAACGGTTTTAAGACTCACAGGCTGTGCACATGCACAAACTTCCAGCACATCTGGTAATTTCCTCTTCCTGGATTCACTCAGACGGTTTTAAGGCTCAAAGCCTGTGCACACAAACAAACTTCCAGCACATCTGCTTCTTTCCTCTCCCTGGATTCACTCACACTTTTTAAAACTCACAGCCTGTGCACACACGCACACACTCAAACACACACACAAACACTTCCAGCCACTCTTCTTTCTTCCCTCTTCCTGGATTCACTCAGATGTTATAAAACTCACAGTCTGTGCACATAAACACACTTCCATCCACTCTGTCTCTTCTCTTTTCCTGTATTCAGTCAGACGTTTTTCAAACTCACAGCTTGTGCAGAGCAAACACACTTCCAGCCCCTCTGCCTCTTCCCTCTTCCTGTATTCACTCAGATGTTTTTCAAACTCACAGCCTGTGCACAAACATACACTTCCAGCCCCTCTGCCTCTTCCCTCTTCCCGGATTCACTCAGACGTTTTTAAAACTCACAGTCGGTGCACATGCACAAACTTCCAGCACATCTGCTAATTCCCTCTTCCTAAATTAACTCAGACATTTTTCAAACTCACAGCTTGTGTACAGCACACACACTTCCAGCCCCTCTGCCTCTTCCCTCTTCCAGGATTCACTCAGACAATTTACAAACTCACAGCCTGTGCACATCCACACACTTCCAGCCCCTATGCCACTTCCCTCTTCTTGGATTCACTCAGACGTTTTTAAGATTCACAGGCTGTGCACACAAACAAACTTCAGGCACATCTGCCTCTTCCCTCTTCCTGGATTCAATCAGTCGGTTTTAAGACACACATCCTGTGCACATCCACACACTTCCAGCCCCTCTGCCTCATCCCTCTTCCTGGATTCACCCAGACGATTTTAAAACTAGCAGCCAGTGCACATCCACACACTTCCAGACCCTCTACCTCTTCCCTCTCCCTGGATTCACTCAAATAGTTTTAAGACTCACAGCCTGTTCACATCCACAAAATTCCAGCCCCTCTGCCTCTTCCCTCTTCCTGGATTCAACCAAATGGTTTTAAGACTCACAGACGGGGCACATCCACACACTTCCAGCCCCTCTGCCTCTTCCCTCTTCCAGGATTGACACAAAAGGTTTTAAGACTCACAGCCATTGCACAAGCACACAATCATTCAGCCACTCTGCCTCTTCCCTCTTCCTGGATTCACTCAAAAAGTTTTAAAACTCACAGCCTGTGCACAGGCACACACTATTTCATCCCCTCTGCCTCTTCCCTCTTCCTGGATTCACTCAAATAGTTTTAAGACTCACAGCCTGTGCACATCCACAAACTTCCAGTCCCTCTGCCTCTTCCCTCTTCCTGGATTCAACCAAACGGTTTTAAGACTCACAGACGGGGCACATCCACACACTTCCAGCCCCTCTGCATCTTCCCTCTTCCTGGATTGACACAAAAGGTTTTAAGACTCACAGCCTGTGAACACGCACATACTCTTTCAGTCCCTCTGCCTCTTCCCTCTTCCTGGATTCACTCAAAGGATTTTAAGACTCACAGCCGGTGCACATCCACACACTTCCAGCCCCTCTGCCTCTTCCCTCTTCCTGGATTCACTCAAATAGTTTTAAGACTCACAGCCTGTGCACATCCACAAACTTCCAGCCCCTCTGCCTCTTCCCTCTTCCTGGATTCAACCAAACGGTTTTAAGACTCACAGACGGGGCACATCCACACACTTCCAGCCCCTCTGCCTCTTCCCTCTTCCTGGATTGACACAAAAGGTTTTAAGACTCACAGCCTGTGAACACGCACATACTCTTTCAGTCCCTCTGCCTCTTCCCTCTTCCTGGATTCACTCAAAGGATTTTAAGACTCACAGCCGGTGCACATCCACACACTTCCAGCCCCTCTGCCTCTTCCCTTTTCCTGGATTTACTCAGACATTTTTCAAACTCACAGCCTGTGCACATCACACACACTTCCAGCCCCTCTGCGACTTCCCTCTTCCTGGATTCACTCAGACGTTTTTAAGACTCACAGCCTGTGCACACAAAAAAACTTCCAGCACATCTGCTTCTTCCCTCTTCCTGGATTCACTCAGACGTTTTAAGACTCACAGCCTGTGCACACAAACAAACTTCCAGCACATCTGCTTCTTCCCTCTTCCTGATTTCACTCAGACATTTTTCAAACTCACAGCTTGTGCACAAACATACACTTCCAGCCCCTCTGTCTCTTCCCTCTTCCTGCATTCACTCAGGCCTTTTTGAAACTCACAGTCTGTGCACACGCAAACACTTCCATCCACTCTGTATCTTCCCGTTTCCTGTATTCACTCAGATGTTTTTAGAACTCACAGCCTGTGCACATCACAAACACTTCCAGCCCCTCTGCCACTTCCCTCTTCTTTGATTCACTCAGACAATTTACAAACTCAAAGCCTGTGCACATCCACACACTTCCAGCCCCTCTGCCACTTCCCTCTTCTTGGATTCACTCAGACGTTTTTAAGATTCACAGGCTGTGCACACAAACAAACTTCAGGCACATCTGCCTCTTCCCTCTTCCTGGATTCAATCAGTCGGTTTTAAAACTCACACCCTGTGCACATCCACAAACTTCCAGCCCCTCTGTCTCTTCCCTCTTCCTGCATTCACTCAGGCGTTTTTGAAACTCACAGTCTGTGGACACGCAAACACTTCCATCCACTCTGTATCTTCCCGTTTCCTGTATTCACTCAGATGTTTTTAGAACTCACAGCCTGTGCACATCACAAACACTTCCAGCCCCTCTGCCACTTCCCTCTTCCTGGATTCACTCAGACGTTTTTAAGACTCACAGCCTGTGCACACAAAAAAACTTCCAGCACATCTGCTTCTTCCCTCTTCCTGGATTCACTCAGACATTTTTAAGACTCACAGCCTGTGCACACAAACAAACTTCCAGCACATCTGCTTCTTCCCTCTTCCTGATTTCACTCAGACATTTTTCAAACTCACAGCTTGTGCACAAACATACACTTCCAGCCCCTCTGCCTCTTCCCTCTTCCCGGATTCACTCAGACGTTTTTAAAACTCACAGTCGGTGCACATGCACAAACTTCCAGCACATCTGCTAATTCCCTCTTCCTAAATTAACTCAGACATTTTTCAAACTCACAGCTTGTGTACAGCACACACACTTCCAGCCCCTCTGCCTCTTCCCTCTTCCTGGATTCACTCAGACAATTTACAAACTCACAGCCTGTGCACATCCACACACTTCCAGCCCCTCTGCCACTTCCCTCTTCTTGGATTCACTCAGACGTTTTTAAGATTTACAGGCTGTGCACACAAACAAACTTCAGGCACATCTGCCTCTTCCCTCTTCCTGGATTCAATCAGTCGGTTTTAAAACTCACACCCTGTGCAGATCCACAAACTTCCAGCCCCTCTGTCTCTTCCCTCTTCCTGGATTCACTGAGGCGTTTTTAAAACTCACAGCCCGTGCACACGCACACACTATTTCAGCCCCTCTGCCTCTTCCCTCTTCCTGGATTCACTCAGACGGTTTTAAGACACACATCCTGTGCACATCCACACACTTCCAGCCCCTCTCCCTCTTCCCTCTTCCTGGATTCACGTAGACGGTTTAAAAACTCACAACCGGTGCACATCCACACACTTCCAGCCCCTCTGCCTCATCCCTCTTCCTGGATTCACTCAGACGATTTTAAAACTAGCAGCCAGTGCACATCCACACACTTCCAGACCCTCTACCTCTTCCCTCTCCCTGGATTCACTCAAATAGTTTTAAGACTCACAGCCTGTTCACATCCACAAACTTCCAGCCCCTCCGCCTCTTCCCTCTTCCTGGATTCACTCAGACGGTTTTAATTCTCACAGCCAGTGCACACGCACACAATCATTCAGCCCCTCTGCCTCTTCCCTCTTCCTGGATTCACTCAAAAAGTTTTAAAACTCACAGCCTGTGCACAGGCACACACTATTTCATCCCCTCTGCCTCTTCCCTCTTCCTGGATTCACTCAAATAGTTTTAAGACTCACAGCCTGTGCACATCCACAAACTTCCAGCCCCTCTGCCTCTTCCCTCTTCCTGGATTCAACCAAACGGTTTTAAGACTCACAGACGGGGCACATCCACACACTTCCAGCCCCTCTGCCTCTTCCCTCTTCCTGGATTGACACAAAAGGTTTTAAGACTCACAGCCTGTGAACACGCACATACTCTTTCAGTCCCTCTGCCTCTTCCCTCTTCCTGGATTCACTCAAAGGATTTTAAGACTCACAGCCGGTGCACAACCACACACTTCCAGCCCCTCTGCCTCTTCCCTCTTCCTGGATTCACTCAGACAATTTACAAACTCACAGCCTGTGCACATCCACACACTTCCAGCCCCTCTGCCTCTTCCCTCTTCCTGGATTCACTCAAACGGTTTTAAGACTCACAGCCAGGGCACATCCACACACTTCCAGCCCCTCTGCCTCTTCCCTCTCCCTGGATTCACTCAGACGGTTTTAATTCTCACAGCCAGTGCACACACACACACAATCATTCAGCCCCTCTGCCTCTTCCCCCATCCTGAATTCACTCAAACGGTTTTAAGACTCACAGGCTGTGCACATGCACAAACTTCCAGCACATCTGGTAATTTCCTCTTCCTGGATTCACTCAGACGGTTTTAAGACTCAAAGCCTGTGCACACAAACAAACTTCCAGCACATCTGCTTCTTTCCTCTTCCTGGATTCACTCACACTTTTTAAAACTCACAGCCTGTGCACACACGCACACACTCAAACACACACACAAACACTTCCAGCCACTCTTCTTTCTTCCCTCTTCCTGGATTCACTCAGATGTTATAAAACTCACAGTCTGTGCACACAAACACACTTCCATCCACTCTGTCTCTTCTCTTTTCCTGTATTCAGTCAGACGTTTTTCAAACTCACAGCTTGTGCAGAGCAAACACACTTCCAGCCCCTCTGCCTCTTCCCTCTTCCTGTATTCACTCAGATGTTTTTCAAACTCACAGCCTGTGCACAGCACACACACTTCCAGCCCCTCTGCCTCTTCCCTCTTCCTGGATTCAATCAGTCGGTTTTAAAACTCACACCCTGTGCACATCCACAAACTTACAGCCCCTCTGTCTCTTCCCTCTTTCTGGATTCACTCAGGCGTTTTTGAAACTCACAGCCAGTGCACACGCACACACTTCCAGCTCCTCTGCCTCTTCCCTTTTCCTGGATTCACTCAAACGGTTTTAAAACTCACAGACGGTGCACATCCACACACTTCCAGCCCCTCTACCTCTTCCGTCTTCCTGGATTCATTTAGACAATTTACAAACTCACAGCCTGTGCACATCCACACACTTCCAGCCCCTCTGCCACTTCCCTCTTCTTGGATTCACTCAGGCGTTTTTGAAACTCACAGTGTGTGCACACGCAAACACTTCCAGCCCCTCTGCCACTTCCCTCTTCCTAGATTCACTCAGACGTTTTTAAGACTCACAGCCTGTGCACACACAGACACTTCCAGCCCCTCTGCCACTTCCCTCTTCCTAGATTCACTCAGATGTTTTTAAGACTCACAGCCTGTGCGCTCAAACAAACTTCCAGCACATCTGCTTCTTCCCTATTCCTGAATTCACTCAGACTTTTTTCAAACTCACAGCTTGTGCACACTCATACACTTCCAGCCCCTCTGCCTCTTCCCTCTTCCTGGATTCACTCAGACGGTTTTAATTCTCACAGCCAGTGCACACACACACACAATCATTCAGCCCCTCTGCCTCTTCCCCCATCCTGAATTCACTCAAACGGTTTTAAGACTCACAGGCTGTGCACATGCACAAACTTCCAGCACATCTGGTAATTTCCTCTTCCTGGATTCACTCAGACGGTTTTAAGACTCAAAGCCTGTGCACACAAACAAACTTCCAGCACATCTGCTTCTTTCCTCTTCCTGGATTCACTCACACTTTTTAAAACTCACAGCCTGTGCACACACGCACACACTCAAACACACACACAAACACTTCCAGCCACTCTTCTTTCTTCCCTCTTCCTGGATTCACTCAGATGTTATAAAACTCACAGTCTGTGCACACAAACACACTTCCATCCACTCTGTCTCTTCTCTTTTCCTGTATTCAGTCAGACGTTTTTCAAACTCACAGCTTGTGCAGAGCAAACACACTTCCAGCCCCTCTGCCTCTTCCCTCTTCCTGTATTCACTCAGATGTTTTTCAAACTCACAGCCTGTGCACAGCACACACACTTCCAGCCCCTCTGCCTCTTCCCTCTTCCTGGATTCAATCAGTCGGTTTTAAAACTCACACCCTGTGCACATCCACAAACTTACAGCCCCTCTGTCTCTTCCCTCTTCCTGGATTCACTCAGGCGTTTTTGAAACTCACAGCCAGTGCACACGCACACACTTCCAGCTCCTCTGCCTCTTCCCTTTTCCTGGATTCACTCAAACGGTTTTAAAACTCACAGCTGGTGCACATTCACACACTTCCAGCCCCTCTACCTCTTCCGTCTTCCTGGATTCATTTAGACGGTTTTAAGACTCACAGCCTGTGCACATCCACACACTTCCAGCCCCTCTGCCTCTTCCCTCTTCCCGGATTCACTCAGACAATTTACAAACTCACAGCCTGTGCACATCCACACACTTCCAGCCCCTCTGCCACTTCCCTCTTCTTGGATTCACTCAGACATTTTTAAGATTCACAGGCTGTGCACACAAACAAACTTCAGGCACATCTGCCTCTTCCCTCTTCCTGGATTCAATCAGTCGGTTTTAAAACTCACACCCTGTGCACACAAAAAAACTTCCAGCACATCTGCTTCTTCCCTCTTCCTGGATTCACTCAGACGTTTTTAAGTCTCACAGCCTGTGCACACAAAAAAACTTCCAGCACATCTGCCTCTTCCCTCTTCCTGGATTCACTCAGACGTTTTTAAGACTCACAGCCTGTGCACACAAACAAACTTCCAGCACATCTGCTTCTTCCCTCTTCCTGATTTCACTCAGACATTTATCAAACTCACAGCTTGTGCACAAACATACACTTCCAGCCCCTCTGCCTCTTCCCTCTTCCCGGATTCACTCAGACGTTTTTAAAACTCACAGTCGGTGCACATGCACAAACTTCCAGCACATCTGCTAATTCCCTCTTCCTAAATTAACTCAGACATTTTTCAAACTCACAGCTTGTGTACAGCACACACACTTCAGCCCCTCTGCCTCTTCCCTATTCCCGGATTCACTCAGACAATTTACAAACTCACAGCCTGTGCACATCCACACACTTCCAGCCCCTCTGCCACTTCCCTCTTCTTGGATTCACTCAGACGTTTTTAAGATTCACAGGCTGTGCACACAAACAAATTTCAGGCACATCTGCCTCTTCCCTCTTCCTGGATTCAATCAGTCGGTTTTAAAACTCACACCCTGTGGACATCCACAAACTTCCAGCCCCTCTGTCTCTTCCCTCTTCCTGCATTCACTCAGGCGTTTTTGAAACTCACAGTCTGTGCACACGCAAACAATTCCATCCACTCTGTATCTTCCCGTTTCCTGTATTCACTCAGATGTTTTTAGAACTCACAGCCTGTGCACATCACAAACACTTCCAGCCCCTCTGCCACTTCCCTCTTCTTTGATTCACTCAGACGTTTTTAAGACTCACAGCCTGTGCACCAAAACAAACTTCCAGCACATCTGCTTCATCCCTCTTCCTGAATTCAATCAGACGTTTTTCAAACTCACAGCTTGTGTACAGCACACACACTTCCATCCACTCTGCCTCTTCCCGTTTCCGGTATTCACTCAGATGTTTTTCCAACTAACAGCCTGTGCACAGCACACACACTTCCAGCCCCTCTGCCACTTCCCTTTTCCTGGATTTACTCAGACATTTTTCAAACTCACAGCCTGTGCACACAAAAAAACTTCCAGCACATCTGCTTCTTCCCTCTTCCTGATTTCACTCAGACATTTTTCAAACTCACAGCTTGTGCACAAACATACACTTCCAGCCCCTCTGTCTCTTCCCTCTTCCTGCATTCACTCAGGCCTTTTTGAAACTCACAGTCTGTGCACACGCAAACACTTCCATCCACTCTGTATCTTCCCGTTTCCTGTATTCACTCAGATGTTTTTAGAACTCACAGCCTGTGCACATCACAAACACTTCCAGCCCCTCTGCCACTTCCCTCTTCTTTGATTCACTCAGACAATTTACAAACTCACAGCCTGTGCACATCCACACACTTCCAGCCCCTCTGCCACTTCCCTCTTCTTGGATTCACTCAGACGTTTTTAAGATTCACAGGCTGTGCACACAAACAAACTTCAGGCACATCTGCCTCTTCCCTCTTCCTGGATTCAATCAGTCGGTTTTAAAACTCACACCCTGTGCACATCCACAAACTTCCAGCCCCTCTGTCTCTTCCCTCTTCCTGCATTCACTCAGGCGTTTTTGAAAATCACAGTCTGTGGACACGCAAACACTTCCATCCACTCTGTATCTTCCCGTTTCCTGTATTCACTCAGATGTTTTTAGAACTCACAGACTGTGCACATCACAAACACTTCCAGCCCCTCTGCCACTTCCCTCTTCCTGGATTCACTCAGACGTTTTTAAGACTCACAGCCTGTGCACACAAAAAAACTTCCAGCACATCTGCTTCTTCCCTCTTCCTGGATTCACTCAGACGTTTTTAAGACTCACAGCCTGTGCACACAAACAAACTTCCAATACATCTGCTTCTTCCCTCTTCCTGATTTCACTCAGACATTTTTCAAACTCACAGCTTGTGCACAAACATACACTTCCAGCCCCTCTGCCTCTTCCCTCTTCCCGGATTCACTCAGACGTTTTTAAAACTCACAGTCGGTGCACATGCACAAACTTCCAGCACATCTGCTAATTCCCTCTTCCTAAATTAACTCAGACATTTTTCAAACTCACAGCTTGTGTACAGCACACACACTTCCAGCCCCTCTGCCTCTTCCCTCTTCCCGGATTCACTCAGACAATTTACAAACTCACAGCCTGTGCACATCCACACACTTCCAGCCCCTATGCCACTTCCCTCTTCTTGGATTCACTCAGACGTTTTTAAGATTCACAGGCTGTGCACACAAACAAACTTCAGGCACATCTGCCTCTTCCCTCTTCCTGGATTCACTCAGACGTTTTTAAGACTCACAGCCTGTGCACACAAACAAACTTCCAATACATCTGCTTCTTCCCTCTTCCTGCATTCACTCAGGCATTTTTGAAACTCACAGTCTGTGCACACGCAAACACTTCCATCCACTCTGTATCTTCCCGTTTCCTGTATTCACTCAGATGTTTTTAGAACTCACAGCCTGTGCACATCCACACACTTCCAGCCCCTCTGCCACTTCCCTCTTCTTGGATTCACTCAGACGTTTTTAAGATTCACAGTCTGTGCACACAAACAAACTTCAGGCACATCTGCCTCTTCCCTCTTCCTGGATTCAATCAGTCGGTTTTAAAACTCACACCCTGTGCACACAAACAAACTTCCAGCACATCTGCTTCTTCCCTCTTCCTGGATTCACTCAGACGTTTTTAAGACTCACAGCCTGTGCACACAAAAAAACTTCCAGCACATCTGCTTCTTCCCTCTTCCTGGATTCACTCAGACGTTTTTAAGACTCACAGCCTGTGCACACAAACAAACTTCCAGCACATCTGCTTATTCCCTCTTCCTGATTTCACTCAGACATTTTTCAAACTCACAGCTTGTGCACAAACATACACTTCCAGCCCCTCTGCCTCTTCCCTCTTCCCGGATTCACTCAGACGTTTTTAAAACTCACAGTCGGTGCACATGCACAAACTTCCAGCACATCTGCTAATTCCCTCTTCCTAAATTAACTCAGACATTTTTCAAACTCACAGCTTGTGTACAGCACACACACTTCCAGCCCCTCTGCCTCTTCCCTCTTCCCGGATTCACTCAGACAATTTACAAACTCACAGTCTGTTCACATCCACACACTTCCAGCCCCTCTGCCTCTTCCCTCTTCCTGGATTCACTCAGACGGTTTTAAGACACACATCCTGTGCACATCCACACACTTCCAGCCCCTCTGCCTCATCCCTCTTCCTGGATTCACCCAGACGATTTTAAAACTAGCAGCCAGTGCACATCCACACACTTCCAGACCCTCTACCTCTTCCCTCTCCCTGGATTCACTCAAATAGTTTTAAGACTCACAGCCTGTTCACATCCACAAAATTCCAGCCCCTCTGCCTCTTCCCTCTTCCTGGATTCAACCAAATGGTTTTAAGACTCACAGACGGGGCACATCCACACATTTCCAGCCCCTCTGCCTCTTCCCTCTTCCAGGATTGACACAAAAGGTTTTAAGACTCACAGCCATTGCACAAGCACACAATCATTCAGCCCCTCTGCCTCTTCCCTCTTCCTGGATTCACTCAAAAAGTTTTAAAACTCACAGCCTGTGCACAGGCACACACTATTTCATCCCCTCTGCCTCTTCCCTCTTCCTGGATTCACTCAAATAGTTTTAAGACTCACAGCCTGTGCACATCCACAAACTTCCAGTCCCTCTGCCTCTTCCCTCTTCCTGGATTCAACCAAACGGTTTTAAGACTCACAGACGGGGCACATCCACACACTTCCAGCCCCTCTGCCTCTTCCCTCTTCCTGGATTGACACAAAAGGTTTTAAGACTCACAGCCTGTGAACACGCACATACTCTTTCAGTCCCTCTGCCTCTTCCCTCTTCCTGGATTCACTCAAAGGATTTTAAGACTCACAGCCGGTGCACATCCACACACTTCCAGCCCCTCTGCCTCTTCCCTCTTCCTGGATTCACTCAAATAGTTTTAAGACTCACAGCCTGTGCACATCCACAAACTTCCAGCCCCTCTGCCTCTTCCCTCTTCCTGGATTCAACCAAACGGTTTTAAGACTCACAGACAGGGCACATCCACACACTTCCAGCCCCTCTGCCTCTTCCCTCTTCCTGGATTGACACAAAAGGTTTTAAGACTCACAGCCTGTGAACACGCACATACTCTTTCAGTCCCTCTGCCTCTTCCCTCTTCCTGGATTCACTCAAAGGATTTTAAGAGTCACAGCCGGTGCACATCCACACACTTCCAGCCCCTCTGCCTCTTCCCTCTTCCTGGATTCACTCAGACAATTTACAAACTCACAGCCTGTGCACATCCACACACTTCCAGCCCCTCTGCCTCTTCCCTCTTCCTGGATTCACTCAAACGGTTTTAAGACTCACAGCCAGGGCACATCCACACACTTCCAGCCCCTCTGCCTCTTCCCTCTTCCTGGATTCACTCAGACGGTTTTAATTCTCACAGCCAGTGCACACACACACACACAATCATTCAGCCCCTCTCCCTCTTCCCTCTTCCTGGATTCACTCAAACAGTTTTAAAACTCACAGCCTATGCACAGGGACACACTATTTCTTCCCCTCTGCCTCTTCCCTCTTCCTGGATTCCAGCAGTCGGTTTTAAAACTCACACCCTGTGCACATCCACAAACTTCCAGCCCCTCTGCCTCTTCCCTCTTCCTGGATTTACTCAAACGGTTTTAAGACTCACAGCTGATGCACATCCACACACTTCCAGCCCCTCTGCCTCTTCCCTCTTCCTGGATTCACTAAAACGGTGTTAAGACTCACACCCTGTGCACAGGCACACACTATTTCAGCCCCTCTGCCTCTTCCCTCTTCCTGGATTCACTCAGGCGTTTTTGAAACTCACAGTCAGTGCTCACAGGCACACTTCCAGCTCCTCTGCCTCTTCCCTCTTCCTGGATTCACTCAGACACTTTTAAAACTCATAGCCTGTGCACAGGCACACACTATTTCAGCCCCTCTGCCTCTTTCCTCTTCCTGGATTCAATCAGTCGGTTTTAAAACTCACACCCTGTGCACATCCAAAAACCTCCAGCCCCTCTGCCTCTTCCCTCTTCCTGGATTCACTCAAACGGTTTTAAAACTCAAAGCCTGTACACATTCACACACTTCCAGCCCCTCTACCTCTTCCATCTTCCTGGATTCATTTAGACGGTTTTAAGACTCACAGCCTGTGCACATCCACACACTTCCAGCCACTCTGCCTCTTCTCTCTTCCTGGATTCACTGAGACAATTTACAAACTCATAGCCTGTGCACATCCACACACTCCCAGCCCCTCTGCCTCTTCCCTCTTCCTGGATTCACTCAGACGGTTTTAAGACTCACAGCATGTGCACATCCACACACATCCAGCCTCTCTGCCTCTCCCCTCTTCCTGGATTAACTCAGACGGTTTTAAGACTCACAGCCTGCGCATACCCACAAACCTCCAGCCCCTCTGCCTCTCCCCTCTACCTGGATTCACTCAGACGGTTTTAAGACTCACACCCTGTGCACATCCACACACTTCCAGCCCCTCTGCCTCGTCCCTCTTTTTGGATTCTCTCAGACACTTTTAAAACTCACATCCAGTGCACAGGCACACACTATTTCAGCCCCTCTGCCTCTTCCCTCTTCCTGCATTCAATCAGTCGGTTTTAAAACGCATAGCCCTTGCACATTCTCAAACTTCCAGCCCCTCTGCCTCTCCCCTGTTCCTGGATTCACTCAGACGGTTTTAAGACTCACAGCATGTGCACATCCACACACATCCAGCCTCTCTGCCTCTCCCCTCTTCCTGGATTAACTCAGACGGTTTTAAGACTCACAGCCTGCGCATACCCACAAACCTCCAGCCCCTCTGCCTCTCCCCTCTACCTGGATTCACTCAGACGGTTTTAAGACTCACAGCCTGTGCACATCCACACACTTCCAGCCCCTCTGCCTCTTCCCCCATCCTGAATTCACTCAAACGGTTTTAAGACTCACAGGCTGTGCACATGCACAAACTTACAGCACATCTGGTAATTCCCTCTTCCTGGATTCACTCAGACGGTTTTAAGACTCAAAGGCTGTGCACACAAACAAACTTCCAGCACATCTGCTTCTTTCCACTTCCTGGATTCACTCACACTTTTTAAAACTCACAGCTTGTGCAGAGCAAACACACTTCCAGCCCCTCTGCCTCTTCCCTCTTCCTGTATTCACTCAGTCATTTTTCAAACTCACAGCTTGTGTACAGCACACACACTTCCAGCCCCTCTGCCTCTTCCCTCTTCCCGGATTCACTCAGACAATTTACAAACTCACAGCCTGTGCACATCCACACACTTCCAGCCCCTCTGCCTCTTCCCTCTTCCCGGATTCACTCAGGCAATTTACAAACTCACAGCCTGTGCACATCCACACACTTCCAGCCCCTCTGCCACTTCCCTCTTCTTGGATTCACTCAGACGTTTTTAAGATTCACAGGCTGTGCACACAAACAAACTTCAGGCACATCTGCCTCTTCCCTCTTCCTGGATTCAATCAGTCGGTTTTAAAACTCTCACCCTGTGCACATCCACAAACTTCCAGCCCCTCTGCCTCTTCCCTCTTCCTGGATTCACTCTGATGTTTTTAAAACTCACAGCCGGTGCACATGAACAAACGTCCAGCACATCTGCTTCTTCCCTCTTCCTGGATTCACTCAGACGTTTTTCAAACTCACAGCTTGTGTACAGCACACACACTTCCAGCCCCTCTGCCTCTTCCCTCTTCCTGAATTCACTCAGACGTTTTTAAAACTCACAGCCTGTGCACAGGCACACACTATTTCAGCCCCTCTGCCTCTTCCCTCTTCCTGGATTCAATCAGTCGGTTTTAAAACTCATAGCCTGTGCACATTCTCAAACTTCCAGCCCCTCTGCCTCTCACCTCTTCCTGGATTCACTCAGACGGTTTTAAGACTCACAGCCTGTGCACAGCCACACACATCCAGCCCCTCTGCCTCTTCCCTCTTCTTGGATTCACTCAAAGACTTTTAAAACTCACAGCCAGTGTACATCCACAAACTTCCAGCCCCTCTGTCTCTTCCCTTTTCCTGGATTCATTTAGACGGTTTTAAGACTCACAGTCTGTGCACATCCACACACTTCCAGCCCCTCTGCCTCTTCCCTCTTCCTGGATTCACTCAAACGGTTTTAAGACTCACTGTCTATGCACACCCACACACTTCCAGCCCCTCTGCCACTTCCCTCTACCTGGATTCATTTAGACGGTTTTAAGACACACAGCCTGTGCACATTCACACACTTCTATCCCCTCTTCCTCTTCCCTCTCCCTGGATTCACTCAAATAGTTTTAAGACTCACAGCCTGTTCACATCCACAAACTTCCAGCCCCTCTCCCTCTTCCCTCTTCCTGGATTGACACAAAAGGTTTTAAGACTCACAGCCAGTGCACAAGCACACAATCATTCAGCCCCTCTGCCTCTTCCCTCTTCCTGGATTCACTCAAACAGTTTTAAGACTCACAGCCAGGGCACATCCACAAACTTCCAGCCCCTCTGTCTCTTCCCTCTTCCTGGATTCATTGAGACGGTTTTAAGACTCACAGTCTGTGCACATCCACACACGTCCAGCCCCTCTGCCTCGTCCCTCTTCCTGGATTCACTCAGACAATTTTAAAACTCACAGCCGGTGCACATCCACACACTTCCAGCCCCTCTGCTTCTTCCCTCTTCCTGGATTCACTCAAACGGTTTTAAAACTCACAGCTGGTGCACATCCACACACTTCCAGCCCCTCTGCCACTTCCCTCTTCCTGGATTCATTTAGACGGTTTTAAGACTCACAGTCTGTTCACATCCACACACTTATAGCCCCTCTGCCTCATCCCTCTTCCTGGATTCACTCAAACGGTTTTAAGACTCACAGCCAGGGCACATCCACAAACTTCCAGCCCCTCTGTCTCTTCCCTCTTCCTGGATTCATTTAGACGGTTTTAAGACTCACAGTCTGTGCACATCCACACACTTCCAGCCTCTCTGCCTCTTCCCTCTTCCTGGATTCACTCAAACGGTTTTAAAACTCACAGCTGGTGCACATCCACACACTTCCAGCCCCTCTGCCACTTCCCTCTTCCTGGATTCATTTAGACGGTTTTAAGACACACATCCTGTGCACATCCACACACTTCCAGCCCCTCTCCCTCTTCCCTCTTCCTGGATTCACGTAGACGGTTTTAAGACTCACAGTCGGTGCACATGCACAAACTTCCAGCACATCTGCTTCTTCCCTCTTCCTGAATTCAATCAGACGTTTTTCAAACTCACAGCCTGTGCACAGCACACACACTTCCAGCCCCTCTGCCACTTCCCTTTTCCTGGATTCACTCAGACGTTTTTCAAACTCACAGCCTGTGCACATCACACACACTTCCAGCCCCTCTGCCACTTCCCTCTTCCTGGATTCACTCAGACGTTTTTAAGACTCACAGCCTGTGCACACAAAAAAACTTCCAGCACATCTGCTTCTTCCCTCTTCCTGAATTCACTCAGACGTTTTAAAACTCACAGTCTGTGCACACACAAACACTTCCAGCCCCTCTGCCACTTCCCTCTTCGTGGATTCACTCAGACGTTTTTAAGACTCACAGCCTGTGCGCTCAAACAAACTTCCAGCACATCTGCTTCTTCCCTATTCCTGAATTCACTCAGACTTTTTTCAAACTCACAGCTTGTGCACACTCATACACTTCCAGCCCCTCTGCCTCTTCCCTCTTCCTGGATTCACTCTGATGTTTTTAAAACTCACAGCCGGTGCACATGAACAAACGTCCAGCACATCTGCTTCTTCCCTCTTCCTGGATTCACTCAGACGTTTTTAAAACTCACAGCCTGTGCACAGCACACACACTTCCAGCCCCTCTGTGTGTTCCCTCTTCCTGTATTCACTCAGATGTTTTTCAAACTAACAGCCTGTGCACATAGCACAGACTTCCAGCCCCTCTGCCTCTTCCCTCTTCCTGGTTTCACTCAGACGTTTTTAAGACTCACAGCCTGTGCACATGCACAAACTTCCAGCACATCTGGTAATTCCCTCTTCCTGATTTCACTCAGACATTTTACAAACTCACAGCCTGTGCACATCCATACACTTCCAGCCCCTCTGCCTCTTCCCTCTTCCTGGATTCACTCAAACGGTTTTAAGACTCACAGCCTGGGCACATCCACACACTTCCAGCCCCTCTGCCTCTTCCCTCTTCCTGGATTGAATCAGTCGGTTTGAAAACTCACAGCCTGTGCACATTCTCAAACTTCCAGCCCCTCTGCCTCTCACCTTTTCCTGGATTCACTCAGACGGTTTTAAGACTCACAGCCTGTGCACACCTACAAACCTCCAGCCCGTCTGCCTCTCCCCTCTACCTGGATTCGCTCACACGGTTTTAAGACTCACAGCCTGTGCACATCCACACACTTCCAGCCCCTCTGCCTCTTCCCCCATCCTGAATTCACTCATACGGTTTTAAGACTCACAGCCTGTGAACACGCACATACTCTTTCAGCATCTCGGCCTCTTCCCTTTTCTTGGATTCACTCAGACCTTTTTATAATTCACAACCTGTGCACTGGGACACACTATTTCATCCCCTCTGCCTCTTCCCTCTTCCTGGATTCACTCAGACGTTCTTAAAACTCACAGCCTGTGCATAGGACACACACTTCCAGCCCCTCTGCCTCTCCCCTCTTCCTGGATGCACTCAGACGGTTTTAAGACGCACAGCATGTGCACATCTACACACATCCAGCCTCTATGCCTCTTCCCTCTTCTTGGATTCACTCAGACACTTTTAAAACTCACAGCCTGTGTACATCCACAAACTTCCAGCCCCTCTGTCTCTTCCCTCTTCCTGGATTCATTTAGACGGTTTTAAGACTCACAGTCTATGCACATCCACACACTTCCAGCCCCTCTGCCTCTTCCCTCTTCCTGGATTCACTCAAACGGTTTTAAGACTCACTGTCTATGCACATCCACACACTTCCAGCCCCTCTGCCACTTCCCTCTACCTGGATTCATTTAGACGGTTTTAAGACACACAGCCTGTGCACATTCACACACTTCTAGCCCCTCTTCCTCTTCCCTCTCCCTGGATTCACTCAAATAGTTTTAAGACTCACAGCCTGTTCACATCCACAAACTTCCAGCCCCTCTCCCTCTTCCCTCTTCCTGGATTGACACAAAAGGTTTTAAGACTCACAGCCAGTGCACAAGCACACAATCATTTAGCCCCTCTGCCTCTTCCCTCTTCCTGGATTCACTCAAACAGTTTTAAGACTCACAGCCAGGGCACATCCACAAACTTCCAGCCCCTCTGTCTCTTCCCTCTTCCTGGATTCATTGAGACGGTTTTAAGACTCACAGTCTGTGCACATCCACACACTTCCAGCCCCTCTGCCTCTTCCCTCTTCCTGGATTCACTCAAACGGTTTTAAAACTCACAGCTGGTGCACATCCACACACTTCCAGCCCCTCTGCCACTTCCCTCTTCCTGGATTCACGTAGACGGTTTTAAGACTCACAGTCTATGCACATCCACACACTTCCAGCCCCTCTGCCTCTTCCCTCTTCCTGGATTCACTCAAACGGTTTTAAAACTCACAGCTGGTACACATCCACACACTTCCAGCCCCTCTGCCACTTCCCTCTTCCTGGATTCATTTAGACGGTTTTAAGACTCACAGTCTGTTCACATCCACACACTTATAGCCCCTCTGACTCATCCCTCTTCCTGGATTCACTCAAACGGTTTTAAGACTCACAGTCTGTGCACATCCACACACGTCCAGCCCCTCTGCCTCGTCCCTCTTCCTGGATTCACTCAGACTATTTTAAAACTCACAGCCGGTGCACATCCACACACTTCCAGCCCCTCTGCCTCTTCCCTCTTCCTGGATTCACTCAAACGGTTTTAAAACTCACAGCTGGTGCACAAACACACACTTCCAGCCCCTCTGCCACTTCCCTCTTCCTGGATTCGTTTAGACGGTTTTAAGACTCACAGTCTGTTCACATCCACACACTTATAGCCCCTCTGCCTCATCCCTCTTCCTGGATTCACTCAAACGGTTTTAAGACTCACAGCCAGGGCACATCCACAAACTTCCAGCCCCTCTGTCTCTTCCCTCTTCCTGGATTCATTTAGACGGTTTTAAGACTCACAGTCTGTGCACATCCACACACTTCCATCCCCTCTGCCTCTTCCCTCTTCCTGGATTCACTCAAAAGGTTTTAAAACTCACAGCTGGTGCACATCCACACACTTCCAGCCCCTCTGCCACTTCCCTCTTCCTGGATTCATTTAGACGGTTTTAAGACTCACAGTCTGTTCACATCCACACACTTATAGCCCCTCTGCCTCATCCCTCTTCCTGGATTCACTCAAACGGTTTTAAGACTCACAGTCTGTGCACATCCACACACGTCCAGCCCCTCTGCCTCGTCCCTCTTCCTGGATTCACTCAGACTATTTTAAAACTCACAGCCGGTGCACATCCACACACTTCCAGCCCCTCTGCCTCTTCCCTCTTCCTGGATTCACTCAAACGGTTTTAAAACTCACAGCTGGTGCACAAACACACACTTCCAGCCCCTCTGCCACTTCCCTCTTCCTGGATTCATTTAGACGGTTTTAAGACTCACAGTCTGTTCACATCCACACACTTATAGCCCCTCTGCCTCATCCCTCTTCCTGGATTCACTCAAACGGTTTTAAGACTCACAGCCAGGGCACATGCACAAACTTCCAGCCCCTCTGTCTCTTCCCTCTTCCTGGATTCATTTAGACGGTTTTAAGACTCACAGCTGGTGCACATCCACACACTTCCAGCCCCTCTCCCTCTTCCCTCTTCCTGGATTCACGTAGACGGTTTTAAGACTCACAGTCTATGCACATCCACACACTTCCAGCCCCTCTGTCTCTTCCCTCATCATGGATACACTGAGGCGTTTTTAAAACTCACAGCCCGTGCACACGAACACACTATTTCAGCCCCTCTGCCTCTTCTCTCTTCCTGGATTCACTGAGGCATTTTTAAAACTCACAGTCTGTGCACATCCACACACTTCCAGCCCCTCTGCCTCATCCCTCTTCCTGGATTCACTCAGACGATTTTAAAACCAGCAGCCAGTGCACATCCACACACTTCCAGCCCCTCTGCCACTTCCCTCTTCCTGGATTCATTTAGACGGTTTTAAGACACACATCCTGTGCACATCCACACACTTCCAGCCCCTCTCCCTCTTCCCTCTTCCTGGATTCACGTAGACGGTTTTAAGACTCACAGTCTATGCACATCCACACACTTCCAGACCCTCTGCCACTTCCCTCTTCCTGGATTCACGTAGACGGTTTTAAGACTCACAGTCTATGCACATCCACACACTTCCAGCCCCTCTGTCTCTTCCCTCATCATGGATACATTGAGGCGTTTTTAAAACTCACAGCCCGTGCACACGAACACACTATTTCAGCCCCTCTGCCTCTTCTCTCTTCCTGGATTCACTGAGGCGTTTTTAAAACTCACAGTCTGTGCACATCCACACACTTCCAGCCCCTCTGCCTCATCCCTCTTCCTGGATTCACTCAGACGATTTTAAAACCAGCAGCCAGTGCACATCCACACACTTCCAGCCCCTCTCCCTCTTCCCTCTTCCTGGATTCACGTAGACGGTTTTAAGACTCACAGTCTATGCACATCCACACACTTCCAGCCCCTCTGTCTCTTCCCTCATCATGGATACACTGAGGCGTTTTTAAAACTCACAGCCCGTGCACACGAACACACTATTTCAGCCCCTCTGCCTCTTCTCTCTTCCTGGATTCACTGAGGTGTTTTTAAAACTCACAGTCTGTGCACATCCACACACTTCCAGCCCCTCTGCCTCATCCCTCTTCCTGGATTCACTCAGACGATTTTAAAACCAGCAGCCAGTGCACATCCACACACTTCCAGCCCCTCTGCCTCTTCCCTCTTCCTGGATTCACTCAAACGGTTTTAAAACTCACAGCTGGTGCACATCCACACACTTCCAGCCCCTCTGCCACTTCCCTCTTCCTGGATTCATTTAGACGGTTTTAAGACACACATCCTGTGCACATCCACACACTTCCAGCCCCTCTCCCTCTTCCCTCTTCCTGGATTCACGTAGACGGTTTTAAGACCCACAGTCTATGCACATCCACACACTTCCAGCCCCTCTGTCTCTTCCCTCATCATGGATTCACTGAGGCGTTTTTAAAACTCACAGCCCGTGCACACGAACACACTATTTCAGCCCCTCTGCCTCTTCTCTCTTCCTGGATTCACTGAGGCGTTTTTAAAACTCACAGTCTGTGCACATCCACACACTTCCAGCCCCTCTGCCTCATCCCTCTTCCTGGATTCACTCAGACGATTTTAAAACCAGCAGCCAGTGCACATCCACACACTTCCAGCCCCTCTCCCTCTTCCCTCTTCCTGGATTCACGTAGACGGTTTTAAGACTCACAGTCTATGCACATCCACACACTTCCAGCCCCTCTGTCTCTTCCCTCATCATGGATACACTGAGGCGTTTTTAAAACTCACAGCCCGTGCACACGAACACACTATTTCAGCCCCTCTGCCTCTTCTCTCTTCCTGGATTCACTGAGGTGTTTTTAAAACTCACAGTCTGTGCACATCCACACACTTCCAGCCCCTCTGCCTCATCCCTCTTCCTGGATTCACTCAGACGATTTTAAAACCAGCAGCCAGTGCACATCCACACACTTCCAGCCCCTCTGCCTCTTCCCTCTTCCTGGATTCACTCAAACGGTTTTAAAACTCACAGCGAGTGCACATCCACACACTTCCAGCCCCTCTGCCACTTCCCTCTTCCTGGATTCATTTAGACGGTTTTAAGACTCACAGTCTGTTCACATCCACACACTTATAGCCCCTCTGCCTCATCCCTCTTCCTGGATTCACTCAAACGGTTTTAAGACTCACAGTCTGTGCACATCCACACACGTCCAGCCCCTCTGCCTCTTCTCTCTTCCTGGATTCACTGAGGCATTTTTAAAACTCACAGTCTGTGCACATCCACACACTTCCAGCCCCTCTGCCTCATCCCTCTTCCTGGATTCACTCAGACGATTTTAAAACCAGCAGCCAGTGCACATCCACACACTTCCAGCCCCTCTCCCTCTTCCCTCTTCCTGGATTCACGTAGACGGTTTTAAGACTCACAGTCTATGCACATCCACACACTTCCAGCCCCTCTGTCTCTTCCCTCATCATGGATACACTGAGGCGTTTTTAAAACTCACAGCCCGTGCACACGAACACACTATTTCAGCCCCTCTGCCTCTTCTCTCTTCCTGGATTCACTGAGGCATTTTTAAAACTCACAGTCTGTGCACATCCACACACTTCCAGCCCCTCTGCCTCATCCCTCTTCCTGGATTCACTCAGACGATTTTAAAACCAGCAGCCAGTGCACATCCACACACTTCCAGCCCCTCTGCCTCTTCCCTCTTCCTGGATTCACTCAAACGGTTTTAAAACTCACAGCTGGTGCACATCCACACACTTCCAGCCCCTCTGCCACTTCCCTCTTCCTGGATTCATTTAGACGGTTTTAAGACACACATCCTGTGCACATCCACACACTTCCAGCCCCTCTCCCTCTTCCCTCTTCCTGGATTCACGTAGACGGTTTTAAGACTCACAGTCTATGCACATCCACACACTTCCAGACCCTCTGCCACTTCCCTCTTCCTGGATTCACGTAGACGGTTTTAAGACTCACAGTCTATGCACATCCACACACTTCCAGCCCCTCTGTCTCTTCCCTCATCATGGATACACTGAGGCGTTTTTAAAACTCACAGCCCGTGCACACGAACACACTATTTCAGCCCCTCTGCCTCTTCTCTCTTCCTGGATTCACTGAGGTGTTTTTAAAACTCACAGTCTGTGCACATCCACACACTTCCAGCCCCTCTGCCTCATCCCTCTTCCTGGATTCACTCAGACGATTTTAAAACCAGCAGCCAGTGCACATCCACACACTTCCAGCCCCTCTGCCTCTTCCCTCTTCCTGGATTCACTCAAACGGTTTTAAAACTCACAGCTGGTGCACATCCACACACTTCCAGCCCCTCTGCCACTTCCCTCTTCCTGGATTCACTCAAACGGTTTTAAAACTCACAGCCCGTACACACGCACACACTATTTCAGCCCCTCTGCCTCTTATTTTATTTATTTATTTGATTTGATTTCTAGACCTCCCCCTCTCCCCAAAGGGACTCGGGCGGTGTACAGGTACCATATTAAAAACCATACAAATAATCATAAATATAGTTAAAATCGGATTAAACTTTAAACCCCTGTACAAGTTTATAAAATTAAAAACTTAGCCTAAGACCAACCCGTGAAATTTAAAAATACAGACTAAGGTGGGAGAGCAGGAAATAGGCCAAGCCCGCTAGATTAAACAGGTGGGTTTTGAGCTTCTTACGGAAGGAGCGGAGGTCCGTGGTTGTTCTAACATCAGGGGAAAGGTCATTCCAGAGGGTCGGGCCCATCACAGAGAAGGCCCTTCCCCTGGGCGTCGTCCGCTGGCACAGCCTAGTGGACGGCACCCGGAGGAGTCCCTCTCTGTGTGAGCGAATCGGCCGAAGGAATGTGTGGGGCAGGATACGATCCCGCAAATAACTAGGCCCTGTGCCATGGAGCGCTTTGAAGATGATAATCAGCACCTTGAAACACACCCAAAGAGCTACAGGTAACCAGTGCAGCCCGCGCAGGAGAGGTGTTACGTGGGAGTATCTAGCGACTCCCGAGACTACCCGCGCGGCCGTACTCTTCCCTCTTCCTGGATTCACTCAGACGGTTTTAAGACACACAGCCTGTGCACATCCACACACTTCCAGCCCCTCTCACTCTTCCCTCTTCCTGGATTCACGTAGACGGTTTTAAGACTCACAGTCTATGCACATCCACACACTTCCAGCCCCTCTGCCTCATCCCTCTTCCTGGATTCACTCAGACGATTTTAAAACCAGCAGCCAGTGCACATCCACACACTTCCAGCCCCTCTGCCTCTTCCCTCTTCCTGGATTCACTCAAACGGTTTTAAAACTCACAGCTGGTGCACATCCACACACTTCCAGCCCCTCTGCCACTTCCCTCTTCCTGGATTCACTCAAACGGTTTTAAAACTCACAGCCCGTACACACGCACACACTATTTCAGCCCCTCTGCCTCTTATTTTATTTATTTATTTGATTTGATTTCTAGACCTCCCCCTCTCCCCAAAGGGACTCGGGCGGTGTACAGGTACCATATTAAAAACCATACAAATAATCATAAATATAGTTAAAATCGGATTAAACTTTAAACCCCTGTACAAGTTTATAAAATTAAAAACTTAGCCTAAGACCAACCCGTGAAATTTAAAAATACAGACTAAGGTGGGAGAGCAGGAAATAGGCCAAGCCCGCTAGATTAAACAGGTGGGTTTTGAGCTTCTTACGGAAGGAGCGGAGGTCCGTGGTTGTTCTAACATCAGGGGAAAGGTCATTCCAGAGGGTCGGGCCCATCACAGAGAAGGCCCTTCCCCTGGGCGTCGTCCGCTGGCACAGCCTAGTGGACGGCACCCGGAGGAGTCCCTCTCTGTGTGAGCGAATCGGCCGAAGGAATGTGTGGGGCAGGATACGATCCCGCAAATAACTAGGCCCTGTGCCATGGAGCGCTTTGAAGATGATAATCAGCACCTTGAAACACACCCAAAGAGCTACAGGTAACCAGTGCAGCCCGCGCAGGAGAGGTGTTACGTGGGAGTATCTAGCGACTCCCGAGACTACCCGCGCGGCCGTACTCTTCCCTCTTCCTGGATTCACTCAGACGGTTTTAAGACACACAGCCTGTGCACATCCACACACTTCCAGCCCCTCTCACTCTTCCCTCTTCCTGGATTCACGTAGACGGTTTTAAGACTCACAGTCTATGCACATCCACACACTTCCAGCCCCTCTGTCTCTTCCCTCTTCCTGGATTCAGAAAGAGGTTTCTAAGACTCACAGACTGTGCACACACACACACTTCCAGCCCCTCTCCCTCTTCCCTCTTTCTGGATTCACTCAAATAGTTTTAAGACTCACAGCCTGTTCACATCCACAAACTTCCAGCCCCTCTGCCTCTTCCCTCTTCCTGGATTCAACCAAACGGTTTTAAGACTCACAAACGGGGCACATCCACACCCTTCCAGCCCCTCTGCCTCTTCCCTCTTCCTGGATTGACACAAAAGGTTTTAAGACTCACAGCCAGTGCACAAGCACACAATCATTCAGCCCCTCTGCCTCTTCCCTCTTCCTGGATTCACTCTGATGTTTTTAAAACTCACAGCCGGTGCACATGAACAAACGTCCAGCACATCTGCTTCTTCCCTCTTCCTGGATTCACTCAGACGTTTTTAAAACTCACAGCCTGTGCACAGCACACACACTTCCAGCCCCTCTGTGTGTTCCGTCTTCCTGTATTCACTCAGATGTTTTTCAAACTAACAGCCTGTGCACATAACACAGACTTCCAGCCCCTCTGCCACTTCCCTTTTCCTGGATTCACTCAGACGTTTTTCAAACTCACAGCCTGTGCACATCACACACACTTCCAGCCCCTCTGCCACTTCCCTCTTCCTGGATTCACTCAGACATTTTTAAGACTCACAGCCTGTGCACACAAAAAAACTTCCAGCACATCTGCTTCTTCCCTCTTCCTGAATTCACTCAGACGTTTTAAAACTCACAGTCTGTGCACACACAAACACTTCCAGCCCCTCTGCCACTTCCCTCTTCCTGGATTCACTCAGACGTTTTTAAGTCTCACAGTCTGTGCACATGAACAAACTTCCAGCACATCTGCTAATTCCCTCTTCCTAAATTAACTCAGACGTTTTTCAAACTCACAGCTTGTGTACAGCACACACACTTCCAGCCCCTCTGCCTCTTCCCTCTTCCTGAATTCACTCAGACGTTTTTAAAACTCACAGTCTGTGCACACACAGACACTTCCAGCCCCTCTCCCACTTCCCTCTTCCTGGATTCACTCAGACGTTTTTAAGACTCACAGCCTGTGCGCTCAAACAAACTTCCAGCACATCTGCTTCTTCCCTATTCCTGAATTCACTCAGACTTTTTTCAAACTCACAGCTTGTGCACACTCATACACTTCCAGCCCCTCTGCCTCTTCCCTCTTCCTGGATTCACTCTGATGTTTTTAAAACTCACAGCCGGTGCACATGAACAAACGTCCAGCACATCTGCTTCTTCCCTCTTCCTGGATTCACTCAGACGTTTTTAAAACTCACAGCCTGTGCACAGCACACACACTTCCAGCCCCTCTGTGTGTTCCCTCTTCCTGTATTCACTCAGATGTTTTTCAAACTAACAGCCTGTGCACATAACACAGACTTCCAGCCCCTCTGCCTCTTCCCTCTTCCTGGTTTCACTCAGACGTTTTTAAGACTCACAGCCTGTGCACATGAACAAACGTCCAGCACATCTGCTTCTTCCCTATTCCTGGATTCACTCAGACGTTTTTAAAACTCACAGCCTGTGCACAGCACACACACTTCCAGCCCCTCTGTGTGTTCCCTCTTCCTGTATTCACTCAGATGTTTTTCAAACTAACAGCCTCTGCACATAACACAGACTTCCAGCCCCTCTGCCTCTTCCCTCTTCCTGGTTTCACTCAGACGTTTTTAAGACTCACAGCCTGTGCACATGCACAAACTTCCAGCACATCTGGTAATTCCCTCTTCCTGATTTCACTCAGACATTTTACAAACTCACAGCCTGTGCACATCCATACACTTCCAGCCCCTCTGCCTCTTCCCTCTTCCTGGATTCACTCAAACGGTTTTAAGACTCACAGCCTGGGCACATCCACACACTTCCAGCCCCTCTGCCTCTTCCCTCTTCCTGGATTCTCTCAGACACTTTTAAAACTCACATCCTGTGCACAGGCACACACTATTTCAGCCCATTTGCCTCTTCCCTCTTCCTGGATTGAATCAGTCGGTTTTAAAACTCACAGCCTGTGCACATTCTCAAACTTCCAGCCCCTCTGCCTCTCACCTTTTCCTGGATTCACTCAGACGGTTTTAAGACTCACAGCCTGTGCACACCTACAAACCTCCAGCCCGTCTGCCTCTCCCCTCTACCTGGATTCGCTCACACGGTTTTAAGACTCACAGCCTGTGCACATCCACACACTTCCAGCCCCTCTGCCTCTTCCCCCATCCTGAATTCACTCATACGGTTTTAAGACTCACAGCCTGTGAACACGGACATACTCTTTCAGCATCTCGGCCTCTTCCCTTTTCTTGGATTCACTCAGACCTTTTTATAATTCACAACCTGTGCACTGGGACACACTATTTCCTCCCCTCTGCCTCTTCCCTCTTCCTGGATTCACTCAGACGTTCTTAAAACTCACAGCCTGTGCATAGGACACACACTTCCAGCCCCTCTGCCTCTCCCCTCTTCCTGGATTCACTCAGACGGTTTTAAGACGCACAGCATGTGCACATCTACACACATCCAGCCTCTCTGCCTCTTCCCTCTTCTTGGATTCACTCAGACACTTTTAAAACTCACAGCCTGTGCACAGGCACACACTATTTCAGCCCCTCTGCCTCTTCCCTCTTCCTGGATTCAATCAGTCGGTTTTAAAACTCATAGCCTGTGCACATTCTCAAACTTCCAGCCCCTCTGCCTCTCCCCTCTTCCTGGATTCACTCAGACGGTTTTAAGACTCACAGCCTGGGCACAGCCACACACATCCAGCCCCTCTGCCTCTTCCCTCTTCTTGGATTCACTCAGAGACTTTTAAAACTCACAGCGTGTGTACATCCACAAACTTCCAGCCCCTCTGTCTCTTCCCTCTTCCTGGATTCATTTAGACGGTTTTAAGACTCACAGTCTGTGCACATCCACACACTTCCAGCCCCTCTGCCTCTTCCCTCTTCCTGGATTCACTCAAATGGTTTTAAGACTCACTGTCTATGCACATCCACACACTTCCAGCCCCTCTGCCACTTCCCTCTACCTGGATTCATTTAGACGGTTTTAAGACACACAGCCTGTGCACATTCAAACACTTCTAGCCCCTCTTCCTCTTCCCTCTCCCTGGATTCACTCAAATAGTTTTAAGACTCACAGCCTGTTCACATCCACAAACTTCCAGCCCCTCTCCCTCTTCCCTCTTCCTGGATTGACACAAAAGGTTTTAAGACTCACAGCCAGTGCACAAGCACACAATGATTTAGCCCCTCTGCCTCTTCCCTCTTCCTGGATTCACTCAAACAGTTTTAAGACTCACAGCCAGGGCACATCCACAAACTTCCAGCCCCTCTGTCTCTTCCCTCTTCCTGGATTCATTGAGACGGTTTTAAGACTCACAGTCTGTGCACATCCACAAACGTCCAGCCCCTCTGCCTCGTCCCTCTTCCTGGATTCACTCAGACAATTTTAAAACTCACAGCCGGTGCACATCCACACACTTCCAGCCCCTCTGCCTCTTCCCTCTTCCTGGATTCACTCAAACGGTTTTAAAACTCACAGCTGGTGCACATCCACACACTTCGAGCCCCTCTGCCACTTCCCTCTTCCTGGATTCATTTAGACGGTTTTAAGACTCACAGTCTGTTCACATCCACACACTTATAGCCCCTCTGACTCATCCCTCTTCCTGGATTCACTCAAATGGTTTTAAGACTCACAGTCTGTGCACATCCACACACGTCCAGCCCCTCTGCCTCGTCCCTCTTCCTGGATTCACTCAGACTATTTTAAAACTCACAGCCGGTGCACATCCACACACTTCCAGCCCCTCTGCCTCTTCCCTCTTCCTGGATTCACTCAAACCCGTTTTAAAACTCACAGCTGGTGCACAAACACACACTTCCAGCCCCTCTGCCTCTTCCCTCTTCCTGGATTCACTCAAACGGTTTTAAAACTCACAGCTGGTGCACATCCACACACTTCCAGCCCCTCTGCCACTTCCCTCTTCCTGGATTCACGTAGACGGTTTTAAGACTCACAGTCTATGCACATCCACACACTTCCAGCCCCTCTGCCTCTTCCCTCTTCCTGGATTCACTCAAACGGTTTTAAAACTCACAGCTGGTGCACATCCACACACTTCCAGCCCCTCTGCCACTTCCCTCTTCCTGGATTCATTTAGACGGTTTTAAGACTCACAGTCTGTGCACATCCACACACTTCCAGCCCCTCTGCCTCTTCCCTCTTCCTGGATTCACTCAAACGGTTTTAAAACTCACAGCTGGTGCACATCCACACACTTCCAGCCCCTCTGCCACTTCCCTCTTCCTGGATTCACGTAGACGGTTTTAAGACTCACAGTCTATGCACATCCACACACTTCCAGCCCCTCTGCCTCTTCCCTCTTCCTGGATTCACTCAAACGGTTTTAAAACTCACAGCTGGTGCACATCCACACACTTCCAGCCCCTCTGCCACTTCCCTCTTCCTGGATTCATTTAGACGGTTTTAAGACTCACAGTCTGTTCACATCCACACACTTATAGCCCCTCTGCCTCTCACCTTTTCCTGGATTCACTCAGACGGTTTTAAGACTCACAGCCTGTGCACACCTACAAACCTCCAGCCCGTCTGCCTTTCCCCTCTACCTGGATTCGCTCACACGGTTTTAAGACTCACAGCCTGTGCACATCCACACACTTCCAGCCCCTCTGCCTCTTCCCCCATCCTGAATTCACTCATACGGTTTTAAGACTCACAGCCTGTGAACATGCACATACTCTTTCAGCATCTCGGCCTCTTCCCTTTTCTTGGATTCACTCAGACCTTTTTATAATTCACAACCTGTGCACTGGGACACACTATTTCATCCCCTCTGCCTCTTCCCTCTTCCTGGATTCACTCAGACGTTCTTAAAACTCACAGCCTGTGCATAGGACACACACTTCCAGCCCCTCTGCCTCTCCCCTCTTCCTGGATTCACTCAGACGGTTTTAAGACGCACAGCATGTGCACATCTACACACATCCAGCCTCTCTACCTCTTCCCTCTTCTTGGATTCACTCAGACACTTTTAAAACTCACAGCCTGTGCACAGGCACACACTATTTCAGCCCCTCTGCCTCTTCCCTCTTCCTGGATTCAATCAGTCGGTTTTAAAACTCATAGCCTGTGCACATTCTCAAACTTCCAGCCCCTCTGCCTCTCCCCTCTTCCTGGATTCACTCAGACGGTTTTAAGACTCACAGCCTGTGCACAGCCACACACATCCAGCCCCTCTGCCTCTTCCCTCTTCTTGGATTCACTCAGAGACTTTTAAAACTCACAGCCTGTGTACATCCACAAACTTCCAGCCCCTCTGCCACTTCCCTCTACCTGGATTCATTTAGACGGTTTTAAGACACACAGCCTGTGCACATTCACACACTTCTAGCCCCTCTTCCTCTTCCCTCTTCCTGGATTCACTCAAACGGTTTTAAGACTCACTGTCTACGCACATCCACACACTTCCAGCCCCTCTGCCACTTCCCTCTACCTGGATTCATTTAGACGGTTTTAAGACACACAGCCTGTGCACATTCATACACTTCTAGCCCCTCTTCCTCTTCCCTCTCCCTGGATTCACTCAAATAGTTTTAAAACTCACAGCCTGTTCACATCCACAAACTTCCAGCCCCTCTCCCTCTTCCCTCTTCCTGGATTGACACAAAAGGTTTTAAGACTCACAGCCAGTGCACAAGCACACAATCATTCAGTCCCTCTGCCTCTTCCCTCTTCCTGGATTCACTCAAACGGTTTTAAGAATCACAGCCAGTGCACATCCACACACTTCCAGCCCCTCTGCCTCTTCCGTCTTCCTGGATTCATTTAGAAGGTTTTTAGACTCACAGCCTGTGCACATCCACACACTTCCAGCCCCTCTGCCTCTTCCCTCTTCCTGGATTCACTCACACAATTTACAAACTCACAGCCCGTGCACACGAACACACTATTTCAGCCCCTCTGCCTCTTCCCTCTTCCTGGATTCACTCAAACGGTTTTAAGACTCACAGGCAGGGCACATCCACACACTTCCAGCCTCTCTGCCTCTTCCCTCTTCCTGGATTCACTCAAACGGTTTTAAGACTCACAGCCAGGGCACATTCACAAACTTCCAGACCCTCTCTCTCTTCCCTCTTCCTGGATTCATTTAGACGGTTTTAAGACTCACAGTCTGTGCACATCCACAAACTTCCAGCCCCTCTGCCTCATCCCTCTTCCTGGATTCACTCAGACAATTTTTAAACTCACAGCCAGTGCACATCCACACACTTCCAGCCCCTCTGCCTCTTCCTTCTTCCTGGATTCACTCAAACGGTTTTAAAACTCACAGCTGGTGCACATCCACCCACTTCCAGCCCCTCTGCCACTTCCCTCTTCCTGGATTCACTCAGACAATTTTAAAACTCACAGCCTGTGCACATCCACACACTTTGAGCCCCTCTGCCTCTTCCCTCTTCCTGGATTCACTGAGGCGTTTTTAAAACTCACAGCCCGTGCACACGCACACACTATTTCAGCCCCTCTGCCTCTTCCCTCTTCCTGGATTCACTCAGACAGTTTTAAGACACACATCCTGTGCACATCCACACACTTCCAGCCCCTCTGCCTCTTCCCTCTTCCTGGATTCACTCAAACAGTTTTAAGACTCACAGCCTGTGAACACGCACATACTCTTTCATTCCCTCTGCCTCTTCCCTCTTCCTGGATTCACTCAAACGGTTTTAAGAATCACAGCCATTGCACATCCACACACTTCCAGCCCCTCTGCCTCTTCCGTCTTCCTGGATTCATTTAGAAGGTTTTTAGACTCACAGCCTGTGCACATCCACACACTTCCAGCCCCTCTGCCTCTTCCCTCTTCCTGGATTCACTCACACAATTTACAAACTCACAGCCCGTGCACACGAACACACTATTTCAGCCCCTCTGCCTCTTCCCTCTTCCTGGATTCACTCAAACGGTTTTAAGACTCACAGGCAGGGCACATCCACACACTTCCAGCCTCTCTGCCTCTTCCCTCTTCCTGGATTCACTCAAACGGTTTTAAGACTCACAGCCAGGGCACATCCACAAACTTCCAGACCCTCTCTCTCTTCCCTCTTCCTAGATTCATTTAGACGGTTTTAAGACTCACAGTCTGTGCACATCCACAAACTTCCAGCCCCTCTGCCTCATCCCTCTTCCTGGATTCACTCAGACAATTTTTAAACTCACAGCCAGTGCACATCCACACACTTCCAGCCCCTCTGCCTCTTCCCTCTTCCTGGATTCACTCAAACGGTTTTAAGACTCACAGCCAGGGCACATCCACACACTTCCAGCCTCTCTGCCTCTTCCCTCTTCCTGGATTCACTCAAACGGTTTTAAGACTCACAGCCAGGGCACATCCACCCACTTCCTGCCCCTCTGCCACTTCCCTCTTCCTGGATTCATTTAGACGGTTTTAAGACTCACAGTCTGTGCACATCCACACACTTTCAGCCCCTCTGCCTCATCCCTCTTCCTGGATTCACTCAGACAATTTTAAAACTCACAGCCTGTGCACATCCACACACTTTGAGCCCCTCTGCCTCTTCCCTCTTCCTGGATTCACTGAGGCGTTTTTAAAACTCACAGCCCGTGCACACGCACACACTATTTCAGCCCCTCTGCCTCTTCCCTCTTCCTGGATTCACTCAGACGGTTTTAAGACACACATCCTGTGCACATCCACACACTTCCAGCCCCTCTGCCTCTTCCCTCTTCCTGGATTCACTCAAACGGTTTTAAGACTCACAGCCAGGGCACATCCACACACTTCCAGCCTCTCTGCCTCTTCCCTCTTCCTGGATTCACTCAAACGGTTTTAAGACTCACAGCCAGGGCACATCCACAAACTTCCAGACCCTCTCTCTCTTCCCTCTTCCTGGATTCATTTAGACGGTTTTAAGACTCACAGTCTGTGCACATCAACAAACTTCCAGCCCCTCTGCCTCATCCCTCTTCCTGGATTCACTCAGACAATTTTTAAACTCACAGCCAGTGCACATCCACACACTTCTAGACCCTCTGCCTCTTCCCTCTTCCTGGATTCACTCAGACAATTTTAAAACTCACAGCCTGTGCACATTCACACACTTCGAGCCCCTCTGCCTCTTCCATCTTCCTGGATTCACTGAGGCGTTTTCAAAACTCACAGCCCGTGCACACGGACACACTATTTCAGCCCCTCTGCCTCTTCCCTCTTCCTGGATTCACTCAGACGGTTTTAAGACACACAGCCTGTGCACATCCACACACTTCCAGCCCCTCTCCCTCTTCCCTCTCCCTGGATTCACTCAAATAGTTTTAAGACTCACAGCCTGTTCACATCCACAAACTTCCAGCCCCTCCGCCTCTTCCCTCTTCCTGGATTCAACCAAATGGTTTTAAGACTCACAGACGGGGCACATCCACACACTTCCAGCCCCTCTGCCTCTTCCCTCTTCCTGGATTGACACAAAAGGTTTTAAGACTCACAGCCAGTGCACAAGCACACAATGTGAGGCCTGTAATTCTGTTCCTTTTAGGATCTTTGGACTGCCACATAATTAAAACATATATATTATGCTGTTTCATTGGTATAGTAGTTGGGAGGGGGGAATAGAAAGGAGTAGGATTGTGGAATGTATTGTTATGGATTTCTTAGAAGCTCAAGGTCGTCTTTTGTCTCCGCACCTCGACACCTGGCCGGAAGAAGAGGGTTGTACATGCCAGCGTGGAAGATGAAGATTGGACCATGTGATGAATTATGGGGTGTGGGGATAGATGATGAACTTTTAACTTGGGGAATTCACCGGATGTACCTTAGAGTTGAAATTTCAACAGCATAATGCCAACATGCCTGTCTTATTAAATTGGAGTTTTAAGGACTACTTTGCCTTGGACAATGATTTAATTCTGCATGATATTTGGAACGCTGACATTATTTCAACTCTCCCTTAAAAATTTTTTCTTTCATCGGGGTACTGAATCCCAGCTCTGACCCAACCCTGGGCAGGACGAAATTTCAGTGAAGATGGAGGAAGGAAAGAAGGCAGCAAACTGAAAAGCTCCCGCCAACCCCTCGTTCTTGGGGCCCCAAAATAAAGTGCTACCGTTGTGGTCAGCTTGGCCACCGGGCATCTACATGCTGGGCTCCAGCCCCAGTTCCACAACCATGCCAACCACCTGCCAGCACAGTCAAGAAAACCCCCAGAAAACCACCAGAAAAAAGTCGTCTGGTACAACAGCCAGCAGGGGCAGAGAGCGGAGCCACTGAAAACGCCCTGGACACTTCAGAGGAGGAAGAGGAAGGAAACCCAGAAGACGACCCAATGGTGAGTGCACCTATCCGCCCCTTCCAAATAAAAGCCAAACTCCAAATACCGAAAACGGGGGTAGAAGGGGAAGTTGGGGTGATTATAGATACCGGCTGCACCCGATGCTTAATCAGCATGTCAATAGTGGAGCAACTAGGTATACACACCTGACCCCTGAAACAACCCATTCCGTTTGAGCAAGTGGATGGAACCCTAATTGGGGGAGCTCCGGCTACAAAGATCACTGAGTTAGTAAAACTGGTGATAGGCCGCCACTATGAGTTCCTCAGATTCATCGTGGCCCCTGGAATGCAGGAGTCAGTTATCCTAGGGCTTGCATGGTTGGACAAGTGGGAACCTACCATAAAGTGGGAGGATGGCGTTAGAAAGGTGACTATTGGACTTGAGCCGTTACCACCAGTGGAACCAAAAGGCCACCCAGGAACATTGGAACCTAACAGCCCAACCCATCCAGAACCTGCAGCAACCGCAGCAGACACTAAACTTCCGGGAATCCAACGAGTCCCAAAGATCTATTGGGATCTGGCGGAGGTGTTCAGTGAGGAAGACGGAAACTACCTTCCACCTCACCGCGCCACAGATTGTGCCATAGAGTTCAAACCTGGGGTAACCTTACCAAAGCCCAAAATGTACTCTATGACGCCTAAAGAGATGATAGAATTGAGGAAGTACATCGACACCAATTTGAAAAGAGGGTTTATTGAACCAGCAAAATCAAAAGTAGCGGCCCCAGTGCTCTTCAGGGAAAAGAAAGATGGGGGGGTTCGCCTCTGTGTGGACTTACGAGCTTTGAATGCGGTATGCGAAAAGAATACCTATCCCCTCCCTCTCATGAAAGATACGTTGAACCACTTGGCTAAGGGCAAGATCTTCACCAAGCTGGATTTGAGAGAGGCGTATTACCGTATACGAATCCGGAAAGGGGATGAGTGGAAGACCGCTTTTAATACTCCCTTAGGCAGCTTCCAATATAAAGTCATGCCTTTCGGACTACAAGTAGCACCCGAAGTATTCATGCAGTACATAAATGAAGTGCTACACGACCACCTGTACCGCAGAGTACTCGTTTATTTAGATGATATCTTGATCTTCTCTGAGACCATGGAAGAACATGTGAAACTGGTACGGCAAGTCCTGAAAAAACTTCTAGCTGCCAAACTTTATGCAAAATTGTCAAAGTGTGAATTCCACAAGACCTCGCTAGATTATCTGGGATATCGTATCTCCAATGAAGGAGTAGAAATGGACCCAGAAAAAGTGAAAGCGGTGTTAGATTGGAAACCTCCAAGCACTCGCAAACAATTACAAAGCTTCCTTGGATTTGCAAACTTTTATAGGCAGTTTATTCCAACCTTTGCTGAAATTGCCCTACTATTGACTGACCTATTAAGAACGGGGCCTTCCCCTACTAAACCAAAAGCAAACCAACCATTAAAATGGACAATCGACTGTCAAAAGGCTTTTGAGAAATTAAAACGGCTCTTTGCCCAAGAACCCATATTTCAACACCCCGATCCAGAGCGACCTTTCATAATCCAAACGGATGCCAGTGATGTCAAGATAGCCGCGGTGCTACTACAAAAGAATAAAGAAGGCCACCTCTTACCATGCGCTTACATCTCCAAGAAACTCACCACTACGGAAAGAAGGTGGCCCATTTGGGAGAAGGAGGCATTCGCGATCAGGTGGAGCATGCTCACCTGGAGGCATCTCCTGGAAGGGGGGGATATACCGTTCGAGGTATGGACTGATCATAAAAACCTCGAAACTCTCCTTGCCCATCGAAAGTTATCCCCCAAACAGGTCCGTTGGGCCCAATATTTCCAAAGGTTCAAATTTGAAATTAAACACATCCCCGCAGGGAAGAACTTGTTAGCAGATGCACTGTCGAGAAAACCCCAGTTTGACAGTAAGAAGGAAGAAATTTTCCACCCCATCATATCTCCTTCTCACCAAAAGGCAGCTCAAGTCACCAGTCGAAGCCAAGATAAACTGAGAACCGAACTGAAAGCAGCCCTCCAGACAGACCCATGGTTCAACAACAAGAAAGACATCCTAACGATTAATGATGGCGTAGCCTGGAAGGGATCCAAACTGTACGTCCCTGCAGAAATGAGATTGCAAGTGCTACAGCGGAGTCATGATGCGAAACTAGGAGGTCATTTCGGATTCCTGAAAACTCTCCACCTCGCTAGACGTCAATTTTGGTGGCCAAAGATGAGGTCGGAGGTGGAAGATTATGTAAAAAGCTGTGCTACTTGTGCAACAATGAAAACCCGTCCGGGAAAGCCCCCTGGACTACTACAACAAGTGGCCAACCCTAGCCGACCATGGGAAGAGATAGCAATGGACTTCATTGTCGAACTTCCAGATAGCAGTGGTAATAAAGTAATCTGGACAGTTATTGATTTGTTTTCCAAGCAAGCACACTTTATCGCTTGTTCAAGCCTACCATCCGCAAAGAAATTAGCGAAAATGTTTGTGAAACACATTTATCGCCTACATGGAGTTCCAAAAAGGATCATTTCAGATCGCGGAGTTCAATTCACCGCCAAGTTCTGGAGAGAATTCCTAAAATCGATCGGGTCCACGCAGGGACTCAGCTCAGCATTTCATCCCAGCACAAATGGGGCAGCAGAGAGGGCCAATGCGATGGTGGAACAGTATATCCGGTGTTATGTGGACTATCAGCAAGACAATTGGTCGGACTTGCTGCCTTTCGCTGAAGTAGCATATAATAATACGGTTCACAGCAGTACCGGATTAACTCCTTTCCAGATTACCAGTGGCATGGAATTCGTTCCCATGCCTGAACTACCTAAGGAACCTCCCTCCTCCATGTCCCTGAATGAATGGCTGGAGGCACTAAAGAAGGGATGGGAGAATACCAAAAAGGCGCTAACAGATGCGGCAGAAGCCTACAAGAAGCAAGCTGATAAACATCGTTCCCTACAACCCCCCTTTCGAGTGGGGGACAAAGTTTTTTTGTCTACTAAATACATAAGATTAAAGATGCCTAGTAAGAAATTAGGTCCAAAATTTCTAGGTCCTTTCCCAATAGAAAAGATAATTAACCCAGTTACAGTTCGACTCAGCCTACCCAGACTCTTAGGGAAAATTTACCCGGTATTCCATTGTAGCTTATTGAAGCCGGTACGGGAGTCTAGCACGAGACCATCCACCCAAACTCCACCTCCTCCCGTAGTGGTAGAAGGGGAAACACATTATGAAGTGAAAAAAATATTAGATTCCAGGCTGTATAGAGGTCGTTTACAATATTTAGTGCATTGGAAGGGATACCCTTTGTCAGAAGCTACGTGGGTGAAAAGTTGGGATCTGAAAGCAGATAAATTAGTGAAGCAATTCCATGAGAAATTCCCTGATAAGCCAAAGGGTCCCCCTGGGGGAGGAAGAGGTGGTTAAATTTTGATAGTTAACATTTATGTTATTCTCTTTTCAGGAAACGTTTTTCTCTTGAGGAGAGGCCGCCTGTCAGGCCTGTAATTCTGTTCCTTTTAGGATCTTTGGCCTGCCACATAATTAAAACATATATATTATGCTGTTTCATTGGTATAGTAGTTGGGAGGGGGGAATAGAAAGGAGTAGGATTGTGGAATGTATTGTTATGGATTTCTTAGAAGCTCAAGGTCGTCTTTTGTCTCCGCACCTCAACACCTGGCCGGAAGAAGAGGGGTGTACATGCCAGCGTGGAAGATGAAGATTGGAACATGTGATGAATTATGGGGTGTGGGGATAGATGATGAACTTTTAACTTGGGGAATTCACCGGATGTACCTTAGAGTTGAAATTTCAACAGCATAATGCCAACATGCCTGTCTTATTAAATTGGAGTTTTAAGGACTACTTTGACTTGGACAATGATTTAATTCTGCATGATATTTGGAACGCTGACACACAATCATTCAGCCCCTCTGCCTCTTCCCTCTCCCTGGATTCACTCAAACAGTTTTAAGACTCACAGCCTGTGAACACGGACATACTCTTTCAGTCCCTCTGCCTCTTCCCTCTTCCTGGATTCACTCAAACGGTTTAAAGACTCACAGCCAGTGCACATCCACACACTTCCAGCCTCTCTGCCTCTTCCGTCTTCCTGGATTCATTTAGACGGTTTTTAAACTCACAGCCTGTGCACATCCACACACTCCAAGCCCCTCTGCGTCTTCCCTCTTCCTGGATTCAAACAAACGGTTTTAAGACACACAGCCTGTGCACATCCACATGCTTCCAGCCCCTCTCCATCTTCCCTCTCCCTGGATTCACTCAAATAGTTTTAAGACTCACAGCCTGTGCACATCCACAAACTTCCAGCCCCTCTGCCTCTTCCCTCTTCCTGGATTCAACAAAATGGTTTTAAGACTCAGAGACGGGGCACATCCACACACTTCCAGTCCCTCTGCCTCTTCCCTCTTCCTGGATTGACACAAAAGGTTTTAAGACTCACAGCCTGTGAACACGCACATACTCTTTCAGTCCCTCTGCCTCTTCCCTATTCCTGGATTCACTCAAAGGATTTTAAGACTCACAGCCGGTGCACATCCACACACTTCCAGCCCCTCTGCCTCTTCCCTCTTCCTGGATTCACTCAGACAATTTATAAACTCACAGCCTGTGCACATCCACACACTTCCAGCCCCTCTGCCTCTTCCCTCTTCCTGGATTCACTCAAACGGTTTTAAGACTCACAGCCAGGGCACATCCACACACTTCCAGCCCCTCGGCCTCTTCCCTCTTCCTGGATTCACTCAAACGGTTTTAAGACTCACAGCCAGGGCACATCCACACACTTCCAGCCCCTCTGCCTCGTCCCTCTTCTTAGATTCACTCAGACGGTTTTAAGACTCACAGCCAGTGGACACGCACATAATCATTCAGCCCCTCTGCCTCTTCCCTCTTCCTGGATTCACTCAAACAGTTTTAAGACTCACAGCCTGTGAACAGGCACATACTCTTTCAGTCCCTCTGCCTCTTCCCTCTTCCTGGATTCACTCAGACAATTTATAAACTCACAGCCTGTGAACAGGCACATACTCTTTCAGTCCCTCTGCCTCTTCCCTCTTCCTGGATTCACTCAAACGGTTTTAAGACTCACAGCCAGTGCACATCCACACACTTCCAGCCCCTCTGCCTCTTCCGTCTTCCTGGATTCATTTAGACGGTTTTTAAACTCACAGCCTGTGCACATCCACACACTCCAAGCCCCTCTGCCTCTTCCCTCTTCCTGGATTCAAACAAACGGTTTTAAGACTCACAGCCAGGGCCCATCCACACACTTTCAGCAGCTCTACCTCTTCCCTCTTCCTGGATTCACTCAAAAGGTTTTAAGACTCACAGCTAGGGCACATCCACACACATCTAGCCACTCTGCCTCTTCCCTCTTCTTGGATTCACTCAAAAGGTTTTAAGACTCACAGCCAGTGCACACGCACACAATCATTCATCCCCTCTGCCTCTTCCTTCTTCCTGGATTCACCCAGACGGTTTTAAGACACACAGCCTGTGCACATCCACACGCTTCCAGCCCCTCTCCATCTTCCCTCTCCCTGGATTCACTCAAATAGTTTTAAGACTCACAGCCTGTGCACATCCACAAACTTCCAGCCCCTCTGCCTCTTCCCTCTTCCTGGATTCAACCAAACGGTTTTAAGACTCACAGACGGGGCACATCCACACACTTCCAGCCCCTCTGCCTCTTCCCTCTTCCTGGATTCACTCAGACGTTTTTAATACTCACAGCCTGTGCACAGCACCCACACGTCCAGCCCCTCTGCCTCTCCCCTCTTCCTGGATTCACTCAGACGTTTTGCAAACTTTTCAGCCTGTACACACGGACACACTTCCAGCCCCTCTGTCTCTTCCCTCTTCCTGGATTAACTGAGACGTTTTAAAACTCACAGACTGTGCACACGCACACACTTCCAGCCCCTCTGCCTCTTCCCTCTTCCAGGATTCACTCAGACGTTTTTAATACTCACAGCCTGTGCACAGCACCCACACGTCCAGCCCCTCTCCCTCTCCCCTCTTCCTGGATTCACTCAGACGTTTTTCAAACTGACAGCCTGTGCACAGCACCCTCACGTCCAGCCCCTCTGTCTCTTCCCTCTTCCTGGATTAACTGAGACGTTTTTAAACTCAAAGACTGTGCACACGAACATACTTCCAGCCCCTCTGTCTCTTCCCTCTTCCTGGATTCACTCAGACGATTTTCAAACTTTACAGCCTGTGCACAGCACCCAAATGTCCAGCCCCTCTGCCTCTCCCCTCGTCCTGGATCACTCAGACGTTTTGCAAACTTTACAGCCTGTGCACAGCACCCACATGTCCAGCCCCTCTGCCTCTTCCCTCTTCCTGGATCACTCAGACATTTTTAAAACTCACAGATTGTAAACAGGACCCAAACGTCCAGCCCCTCTCCCTCTCCCCTCTTCCTGGATCACTCAGACGTTTTTAAAACTAACAGACTGTGCACACGCACACATTTCCAACCACTCTGCCTCTTCTCTCTTCCTGGATTCACTCAGAGGTTTTTAATACTCACAGGCTGTGCACAGCACCCAAACGTCCAGCCCCTCTCCCTCTCCCCTCTTCCTGGATTCACTCAGACGTTTTTCAAACTGACAGCCTGTGCACAGCACCCTCACGTCCAGCCCCTCTGTCTCTTCCCTCATCCTGGATTCACTCAGAAATTTTTAATTCTCACAGCCTGTGCACAACACCCAAACGTCCAGCCCCTCTGTCTCTTCCCTCTTCCTGGATTCACTCAGACGTTTTTAAAACTCACAGACTGTACAAACGCACACACTTCTAACCACTCTGCCTCTTGCCTCTCCCTTCGATTCACTCAGAGGTTTTTAATACTCAAAGCCTGTCCACAGCACCCACACTTCCAGCGCCTCTGCCTCTTCCCTCTTCCTGGATTCACTCAGACGTTTTTTATACTCACAGCCTGTGCACAGCACCCACACGTCCAGCGCCTCTCCCTCTCCCCTCTTCCTGGATCACTCAGACATTTTTAAAACTCACAGACTGTGCACACGCACACACTTCCAACCACTCTGCCTCTTCCCTCTTCCTGGATTCATTCAGACGTTTTTAATACTCACAGCGTGTGCACAGCACCCACACTTCCAGCCCCTCTGCCTCTCCCCTCTTCCTGGATTCACTCAGACGTTTTTCAAACTTTACAGCCTGGACACACGCACACACTTCCAACCACTCTGCCTCTTCCCTCTTCCTGGATTCATTCAGACGTTTTTAATACTCACAGCGTGTGCACAGCACCCACACTTCCAGCCCCTCTGCCTCTCCCCTCTTCCTGGATTCACTCAGACGTTTTTCAAACTGACAGCCTGTGCACAGCACCCTCACGTCCAGCCCCTCTGTCTCTTCCCTCATCCTGGATTCACTCAGAAATTTTTAATTCTCACAGCCTGTGCACAACACCCAAACGTCCAGCCCCTCTGTCTCTTCCCTCTTCCTGGATTCACTCAGACGTTTTTAAAACTCACAGACTGTACAAACGCACACACTTCTAACCACTCTGCCTCTTGCCTCTCCCTTCGATTCACTCAGAGGTTTTTAATACTCAAAGCCTGTCCACAGCACCCACACTTCCAGCGCCTCTGCCTCTTCCCTCTTCCTGGATTCACTCAGACGTTTTTTATACTCACAGCCTGTGCACAGCACCCACACGTCCAGCGCCTCTCCCTCTCCCCTCTTCCTGGATCACTCAGACATTTTTAAAACTCACAGACTGTGCACACGCACACACTTCCAACCACTCTGCCTCTTCCCTCTTCCTGGATTCATTCAGACGTTTTTAATACTCACAGCGTGTGCACAGCACCCACACTTCCAGCCCCTCTGCCTCTCCCCTCTTCCTGGATTCACTCAGACGTTTTTCAAACTTTACAGCCTGGACACACGCACACACTTCCAACCACTCTGCCTCTTCCCTCTTCCTGGATTCATTCAGACGTTTTTAATACTCACAGCGTGTGCACAGCACCCACACTTCCAGCCCCTCTGCCTCTCCCCTCTTCCTGGATTCACTCAGACGTTTTTCAAACTTTACAGCCTGGACACACGCACACACTTCCAACCACTCTGCTTCTTCCCTCTTCCTGGATTCACTCAGACGTTTTTAATACTCACAGGCTGTGCACAGCACCCAAACGTCCAGCCCCTCTCCCTCTCCCCTCTTCCTGGATTCACTCAGACATTTTTCAAACTGACAGCCTGTGCACAGCACCCACACGTCCAGCCCCTCTGTCTCTTCCCTCATCCTGGATTCACTCAGAGGTTTTTAATTCTCACAGCCTGTGCACAGCACCCACACGTCCAGACCCTCTGTCTCTTCCCTCTTCCTGGATTAACTGAGACGTTTTAAAACTCACAGCCTGTGCAAAGCACCCACACACTTCCATCCCCTCTGCCTCTTCCCTCTTTCTGGATTCACTCAGACGTTTTGCAAACTTTACAGCCTGTACACACGCACACACTTCCAACCCCTCTGCCTCTTCCCTCTTCCTGGATTCACTCAGACGTTTTTAATACTCACAGCCTGTGCACAGCACCCACAGGTCCAGCCCCTCTGTCTCATCCCTCTTCCTGGATACATTCAGACGTTTTTAAAACTCACAGCTTGTGCACAGCACCCACACGTCCAGCCCCTCTGCCTCTCCCCTCTTCCTGGATTCACTCAGACGTTTTCAAACTTTAGAACCTGGACACACGCACACACTTCCAGCCCCTCTGTCTCTTCCCTCTTCCTGGATTCATTCAGACATTTTCAAACTTTACAACCTGGACACATGGACACACTTCCAGCCCCTCTGCCTCTTCCCTCTTCCTGGATTCATTCAGACGTTTTTAATAATAATAATAATAATAATAATAATAATAATAATAATAATAATAATAATAATAATAATAATAATAATAATAATAATAATAATAATAATAATAAATATTTATTTCTTAGCCGCACCCTCTCCCGAAGGACTCGGGGCGGCGTACAACAAAACATAGGAAATAAATATATCGACATACATATAACAAAACATATACCAAGACATATATACGACATATATATGGAGGAGGAGCTTCTGGAGGAATGGCGGTCGGCCGATAGAGCTCCGTGCTTTGCGGGGCGTGTTCCGGGGGATTAGGAGTGCTGCCGGCCCCCTTTTCCAGCATGGGGGTCGGGTCCCCCAGTAAACAGCTACCCTGGTCTTTTTTATGACCCGAATGGGTCTTCCAGGGTAGCTGGGTGCCTGGGAAGGGCTTGAGGAATGAAAACGCAGCCGAAAAATGCAGCGAAAAATGCAGCCGATGGAGGGAGGCGCCCGGAGGCGCCCGGAGAAGCCACAGAGAGACCGTCTGCGTTTGGAGCTGATGGAAGGAGAGGCAGACGGTCTCGAAATGGCGGACGGGGTGCGAGGAGGCGTGCCGATACCAACAAGGCCGAATTTGGATTCCAGGTTGGAGGCTGGTAACCTAGGACCATCAAGGACTGTGGATTGAGGAGGCAAAGGCTGGAAGCGCCAGACGCCAAATCCCTCGGCCTGCAGCTTGTTATGAAAGGTAGCTGTGGGAGTTATGGGAGGTTTGAAAAGGTTAAAATCCATATTGGCTGAATTTGCGATGATTGGAGACCGGCCAGGACTTTTGAGGCCGGTAAAGACTGGTTGGACAGGCCGAGAAGGAGTTGGAGGAAGGAAGGAAGGATGCTGGAGGAAGGAAGTTGGAGAAGGAAGCTGGAGGCCGATGAGAGGCCGGTGGGAGCGGCGCTGGGGCCTGGAATGGTGGTTTTTTTTTGGGGGGGGGGGGCAAATTCGCAGTTACAGGCCAAGGCAGGATTGAAAGCCTAGGACCTGGGAGGAATAGGACCACGACTATGATTTAGGAGGCTGCATAGAGGCTGGGGGGGGGGGGAGTTTTGTTGGTGGATTGCCAGGAGGCCTTTGTCATCGTGCACTTGACTGCACCCCACCTACCCCCCCTGCTGACTATTTATCAAACTAGTTATTAACAACGGCTCGGATTCCATCTGCGTGAGCCGTAGAAGACCTCTGCCTACCCTATATGATTCACTGCTGATTGACCATCTGCTCCCTGCCTATTTCCAACTACAGTCCAACTACCCCTTGCCATTTGCCACCTACCACCCACCGCCCCCACCTCTTGATTGTCATCTAACCAATCCATTACTATTACCCCCCCATCTAAGCTTAATGACTGGACTATTCTGTTTTGCTGCAATTGTGTTCTTCAAATTTTTTATTGGATCATGACATCTTCAGCGCAGACCCCAAGCCCCGATGATGAACTTTTTAACGTTTTATGTATTCAAGGTCAGACCTTATCCTACTGCGAGAGTCCCCCCACTCGCAGGTGTGGCCCTCCGCCCTTTCGAGGGCCCACCTTGATGACGGATTCATTAATCCCGAGAGGTGGAGGAAGCGGAGACTCAGGGGGTTTTTAGTTAGTTGCTTTTTAATTATTTGTAGGGAGGGGGTTTCTGGGGTTGTGGGGCGGGTGGGTCAGATCAGGAGCGATGTGAGAGCCGGGCCCCTAGGTGTGGTCGCGAGCAGAAGGGGCGGAAGGGAGGAGGAGGGGGAGGACACCATTCCTATACAGGGCTCTTTAATTCCAACAGTCGCAGGGAGGGGCAGATACGAGGACAATCTAAGAACTTACAGTCGGTTGGGAGACCGTGGTTGCTGGTTACACCCGGTCGCTTGTACCAACCCCCGCGTTCTAGGTGGTCAAGAGTCACAGACCCAGGGCCTAAGGCTGTTGTTATGCAATGCGAGGTCCGTTGTTAACAAGGCCCCCCTCATTCACGATCTAATTTTAGAGGGGGAGCCGGACCTCGCGGGAATAACGGAGACCTGGTTGGGCCACGAGGGAGGTCGTCCCCTCGTGGAAATGTGCCCACCAGGATACCGAGCATTTCACCAGCCCCGGGCCCAGGGAAGGGGCGGTGGGGTGGCAGCAATTATTCGGGAGGATCTAGAGCCGAGGGAGTCTACTGTGCCACAGACGTCCGGATGTGAAGCCCTTGTTGTGAAATGGGGGCCTGGGAGACAGTTGGGCCTGCTGATAGTATACCTGGCTCCTCGCTATACATCAGCGGCCCTGCCTGAACTCCTTGAGCTGATCGCATCGGTGGCGGTTGAGACCCCCAAACTTTTAGTGATGGGGGATTTTAACCTGCCGTCGGTGGGAGAAGCATCAGAGGGGGTTCGGGAGTTCATGGCTTCCATGACAGCCATGGACCTGACTCAAATGATTCAGGGCCCAACACACGAGGGAGGTCACACTCTGGACCTTGTTTTTGTCTCTGGCCAGTGGCTGAGTGATCTGGGAGGAGGCGACTTAACCATCACTCCCCTGTCATGGTCAGATCACTCACTCCTTCGTCTTGACTTCCCTGGTGCTACCTCCCGCCGCGGGGAGGCGGAATCGGAAAGTTCCAGATGGTTCCGCCCCAGGCGCCTGATGGAACCTGACAGGTTCCAGACGGAGCTTGGGCCACCTCCTGTAACCTTGACCCGCCCCCGGGTAGGGGACCTGGTGGTTGCGTGGAATAATGCAACTACCGGGGCCTTGAACCGGATGGCGCCTTTGCGGCCTCTCCGGCGGCAACGATCCACCCTGGCCCCTTGGTTTACCGAGGAGCTGAGGGTGATGAAATGCCGCAAGAGACGTCTAGAGAGTCGTTGGAGATCCTCTCGCTCCGAATTTGATCGAACACAGGTACGAGCCCATTTAAGGACGTACCTTGTGGCACTGAGAGCGGCCAAACGTCAATACTGTGCCACTCTCATTGCATCCGCGGAGAACCGCCCTGCCGCCCTGTTTCGGGTGTCCCGCTCCCTCTTGTTTCAGAGGCCGCGGGAGGCCCCTCTACAGGGCAGGGCAGAGGAATTTGGTAAATATCTGCAGGATAAAATCGCTCAAATCCGGAGAGACTGGGTTCCTGTCAGTGATCCAGTGGAGACGCCCATGGCGAGTCTTGAGGCTTCTATCTGGGAGGAGTTTGACTTGGTTGCCATCGAGGATTTGGACAGATTGCGTGGACGACTGCGACCCACCACATGTTTATTGGACCCGTGTCCCTCCTGGCTTGTACTGGCATCCTGGGAGGTTACACGAGACTGGCTCCTGGGCCTAGTGAATGCTTCGTTGGGAGAGGGGTCTCTTCCGGCCGCCTTGAAAGAGGCGGTGGTGAGACCCTTGCTCAAGAAGCCTTCCCTGGACCCTTTGGAGCTGGCCAATTATCGTCCTGTCTCCAACCTTCCCTTCTTGGCGAAGGTTGTAGAGAGTGTGGTGGCCTACCAGTTCCCACGACATCTGGAGGAAAATGATTATCTAGACCCGCGCCAGTCCGGCTTCCGCCCCGGTCACAGCACGGAGACGGCCTTGGTCGCGTTGGTGGATGATCTCTGGAGGGCCAGAGATAGAGGTTGTTCCTCTATCCTGGTCCTATTAGACCTCTCGGCGGCTTTTGATACCATCGACCATGGTATCCTGCTGCGCCGGCTGGAGGGGCTGGGGGTCCGGGGCACCGTTTTGCGGTGGTTCGGCTCCTACCTTTCTGACCGGACGCAGCGTGTGTTGACAGGAGAAGAGAGGTCGACCCTACACCCCCTTACCTGTGGGGTGCCACAGGGGTCGGTCCTCTCGCCACTCCTGTTCAACACATATATGAAGCCGCTGGGTGAGATCATCCGTGGTTTCGGGGTGGGATACCATCTGTACGCTGATGATACTCAGCTGTACTTTTCCACCCCGAACCACCCCAACGAGGCCATCGAAGTGATGTCCCGGTGTGTGGAAGCCGTACGGATCTGGATGGATGACAACCGACTCAAGCTCAACCCTTCCAAGACGGAGTGGCTGTGGGTACCAGCCCCCCGGTTCAGCCAATTAATTCCATCATTGGCCATTGGGGGCATCCATCTTGCCCCCGTGGAGCGGGCGCGCAATTTGGGCGTCCTCCTAGATGCCCGGCTGTCCATGGATGACCATGTGACAGCCGTGGCAAGGGGGGCGTTCCACCAGGTTCGCCTGGTGCGCCAATTGCGCCCCCTACTGGACCGGGATGCCTTGCGCACAGTCACTCATGCGCTGGTGACGTCTCGCTTGGACTACTGTAACGCTCTCTACATGGGGCTTCCCTTGAAATGCACCCGGAGGCTGCAGTTGGTCCAGAACGCAGCCGCGTGGGTAATTATGGGGAGTACTAGGTACTCCCACGTGACACCGCTCCTGCGCGAGCTGCACTGGCTTCCTGTGGTCTATCGGGTGCGTTTCAAGGTTTTGATAACTATCTTTAAAGCGCTCCATGGCTTAGGACCTAGTTACTTGCGGGATCGTATTCTGCCCCATACATCCCTGCGACCAATTCGCTCGCACAGAGAGGGGCTCCTCCAGGTGACGTCCGCTAGACAATGTCGTGGGGCGGCGCCTAGGAGTAGAGCCTTCTCTGTGGCGGGCCCAGCCCTGTGGAATGACCTCCCTCCGGATATTAGGAATACCTCTGACCTCCGCTCCTTCCGTATTAAGCTTAAGACCCACCTTTTCCAAGCAGCTGGCCTGGCTCAACTTTGATTTAACCATATCGCTCTTGACGGGTTTTTAACTGGGTATTTTAATTCATTTAATTTCTAGGGGTTTTAAATACAGTATTTTAATTGTTTTTATCAATCGATCTCCTCCTTTTGTATGTCTGTATGTTTTAGTGTACCTTTGTTATATGTTTGTTTTGTTTACATATTTATTTCGAATGTTTCGTTGTACGCCGCCCCGAGTCCTTCGGGAGAGGGTGTGGCTAAGAAATAAATATATTATTATTATTATTATATACAAGGAGGAGGTGAACTGATAGATAAAAACAAGTAAAAACACAATGTTTAAAAACCCCTAAATAAATTGAATGCAATTAAAATACCCTAAATAAAAAACCCGTCAGGAGCGATATAGTTGGATCAAAGTTGAGCCAGGCCAGCAACTTGAAAAAGGTCGGTCTTGAGCTTTACACGAAAGGAGCGGAGGTCAGAGGTATTCCTAATATCCGGGGGGAGGTCATTCCACAGGGCTGGGCCCGCCACAGAGAAGGCTCTACTCCTAGGCGCCGCCCCTCGACACTGTCTGGTGGACGGCACCTGGAGGAGGCCATCTCTGTGCGAGCGGATTGGTCGCAGGGATGTATGGGGCAGAATACGATCCCGCAAGTAACTAGGTCCTAAGCCTAATACTCACAGCCTGTGCACACGCACACACTTCCAGCCCCTCTCCCTCTCCCCTCTTCCTGTATCACTCAGATGTTTTTAAAACTCACAGACTGTGCACACGCACACACTTCCAACCACTTTGCCTCTTCCCTCTTCCTGGATTCACTCAGACGTTTTCAATACTCACAGCCTGTGCACAGCACCCAAACGTCCAGCCCCTCTGCCTCTCCCCTGATCCTGGATCACTCAGACGTTTTGCAAACTTTACAACCTGGACACACGGACACACTTCCAGCCCCTCTGTCTCTTCCCTCTTCCTGGATTCATTCAGACGTTTTTAATACTCACAGCCTGTGCACACGCACACACTTCCAGCCCCTCTCCCTCTCCCCTCTTCCTGTATCACTCAGATGTTTTTAAAACTCACAGACTGTGCACACGCACACACATCCAGCCCCTCTGCCTCTCCCCTCTTCCTGGATTCACTCAGACATTTTTAATACTCACAGCCTGTGCACAGCACCCACAGGTCCAGCCCCTCTGTCTCATCCCTCTTCCTGGATACATTCAGACGTTTTTAATACTCACAGCCTGTGCACAGCACCCACACGTCCAGACCCTCTGTCTCTTCCCTCTTCCTGGATTCACTCCGACGTTTTTAAACTTTACAACCTGGACACACGCACACACTTCCAAGCACTCTGCCTCTTCCCTCTTCCTGGATTCACTCAGACGTTTTTAAAACTCACAGACTGTGCACACGCACACACTTCCAGCCCCTCTGCCTCTTCCCTCTTCCTGGATTCATTCAGACGTTTTTAATACTCACAGCCTGTGCACACACACACACTTCCAGCCCCTCTCCCTCTCCCCTCTTCCTGTATCACTCAGATGTTTTTTTTTATTAAAAGAGTTTTGTACAAACAGATTTTCCCCCTTTTCACCCCCACCGCCATACAATATAAATCTCATACAAATGTTATGCCCCCCCAACCCCCCCCGCAAAAATTCACATTCAAATATTATACCAAATACTTTGCCCCCTCCCCTCCCCCGTCTTAAAGTAAATTACTCATATTGTATCCCCTCTCCTCCCAACAAACACAATATAAATTTCTCTTAGATTAATAATAGCACATTGATCCCATTTTCTAAGCTAATTTCACATATATAACTCTTAGTATAAATTTCTCCTAAAATAACATTGTTTCATTAATTCCATCTTCTAATTTATTCATACATATATATTACCCCGCTCTCCACCCTAACCCTCCCCCACCTCCCACACAAGCCCACCCCCCTGACTTCCGCTGTATACCACTCTAACAATTCCAAACATCCCGTATATTATTTACTCTGATCATCTATCAATCTAAGCATTCTTACCTAAAGGCTACATAATAACTCCTAGTCTGGTATTTATTCTCTGTATAATCAATCCATTTTACCCATTCCTGTGTATAATCCTCCTGTTTCTGAGCTTTTAAGAAAGCTGAAATTTTTGCCATTTCGGCGAACCCCGCCACCTTCTCAATCCATTGATCAATTGTTGGTAAAAAAATATTTTTTCCAATGTTGCGCAATCAACAACCTAGCTGCTGTAATCATATGCAAGGCCAATTTTGTTTCCCCTTTGGTGAAATCCTTAACTATACCCAGTAAAAACATTTGCGGGGTGAATTGTATTCTTTTCTTAAATACATTCTGCATAACCCACCATATTTTTATCCAAAAAGCTTTAACCTTGTTACAAGTCCACCATACATGAAAAAGGTAGCATCTAGACACCCGCATCTCCAACATTTTGGTTGAACATTTGGGTACATGCATGATAATTTTTTAGGATCTAAATACCATCTGTAAAACATTTTATAAAAGTTCTCCCTTAAATTCTGTGACTGTGTAAATTTAACATTCTGAACCCATATTTTTTCCCACGTTTCCAACATAACCACTTCACCAAAATTCTGAGCCCATTTAATCATACAATCCTTAACCAATTCACTTTCTGAGTCTCTTTCTAACAGTACATTATATATTCTTTTAACTTGTTTTGGGCCAGTCTCTTTTATCTGCTTAATCAGTTCCACTTCTTTATCCATAAAACCGACCCTGCGATCTTCTTCCCATCTCTTCTGTAGCTGTATGTAATGTAACCAATTTAAAGTAATTCCTTCTTCCAACAGCTGTTCCAAAGTTTTCAACTTCCATTCGTCCCCATCAGCGATAAGCACATCTTTATATAAACAACCCACGAGTGACTTAATATTCATAATCCCCATGGTGTCTGCAAGATCCAACCAAAGCGGTATCTTATAATCCCAATTGGGCCGGTGCTTCTTCCATATTCTCATCAAGGCACTTCGGAGAACATGATTTTTAAACACTTTATCCACCCTATCTTCATAAAAAAGATATGCATGCCATCCCAGAACAAGATCATGGCCTTCTATATTCAGCAATTCCATTTTTGTTTTCCCAAACCAATCTGCTACATGCGTTAGTACCGCAGCTTCATAGTACAATCGAAGGTTTGGGAGTCTGAGGCCACCTCTTTCACGAGTATCTTGCATAATCTTCATCTTTACTCTCGGTTTTTTCTCCTTCCAAACAAATTTATTTAATATTGATTGCCAATTTAACAAGGTTTTATCTGATTTAAGCACCGGAATCATCTGGAATAGAAAGATAAATCTAGGTAGAATGTTCATTTTAATTGCTGAGATCCTTCCAAGCAAAGACAATTGTAACTTTTTCCACACTTCAAGATCTTTCTGTATCTTTTGCCACAACACTTCATAGTTATTTAAGAAAAGTTTTGTATTTGATTCTGATATTTGTATTCCTAAATATTTAACTTTAGAAACTATTTCAAAACCTGCTAAACTTACAAGTCTCTTTCTTTGAGTCTCTGTCATATTTTTAACCATCATTTTCGTTTTGTTTTGATTTAGTCTAAACCCAGACACCATGCCAAATTCTACTATGATATTTTTCATCTGGATTATTGATTTCAAAGGATGTGAAAGGATAACAACCAGATCATCGGCGAATGCTCTAGTTCTGTATTCCTTTTGCCTAATAGCTATGCCATGTAAGGATTTTGAGTCCCGAATTGCGTTCAACAGGACTTCCAAAGTTAAAATAAATAACAATGGGGATAATGGGCAACCTTGTCTTGTGCCTTTTTGTATCTCGAAAGTTGTTGACAAATTTCCATTAATAATAAGTTGTGCATTTTGTTGCTGATAAATTGCTCCAATCGCCTGCCGAAATCGTGGTCCCATATCCATCTTTTCCAAAGTCTTGGTTAGAAAGTTCCAATTCACTTGATCGAAGGCCTTCTCTGCATCCAAGAAAACCAGCACTGCAGAGATGTGCTTATTCTTATCAAGATAGTCAATTAAGTCTATGAGTTGCCTTACATTCTCCTTCATATGTCTTCCTTCAATAAATCCTGCTTGATCATGATGAATAATCTCTTGAATAACCGGCATCAATCTGTTGGCTAGTACCTTAGCAAATATTTTATAATCTGTGTTCAGAAGAGATATCAGCCTGTAATCCTCTGGTTTCTTAGGGCCCTCTTTGTCTTTAGGTATCAATGAGATAAAAGCCGCTTTCCATGAGGAGGGTATTTTACCTCCTTGTTGTATATTACAAAATAGTTGTGTAAGATATTCAATCCTTTCCAGTTGTAAAGTTTTATAATACATTGCAGTCAAACCATCAGTCCCTGGAGCCTTGGCTAGTTTAAGTTGATTTATAACTAAAGTGATCTCATCAGCAGTTATCGGACGTTCCAGATTTGCCTTTTGAAGCACAGAAATTTTAGCAACCCTTTTTCCTTCCAAAAAATCATCTATTGATTTGTTCTGTATATTATCCTGTACATATAGCTTAGTATAATAGTCCACAAATGATTTTTTAATCAAATCTTGTTGATATACCGTCTTCCCTCCATACTCAATTTTATCAATAATTCTATCATTCGTGTTCCTTCTCAAAGTATAAGCCAACCACCTACCAGGTTTATTAGCGTTAGCAAAGGTGTTATGTTTAGCAAATTTTAAGTTAGTTGCTGTTTGTTCTGCTATAAGTATCTGAAATTGGTCTTTCAACAGCTTTAGCGCCATCTGGAGCGCCTGGTCACTCGGGTTTGCTATAAGCAGCTGTTCCTTGCTTTTTATTTCATCTTCCAATTCCATTCTCCTTTTCTGTCTAATTTGTTTATGTTTAAAGTTCATATGTATCAGGACTCCACGCATATAAGCTTTACTTGCATCCCAAACTGTTTCAATGGGAGTACCCTTATTCATGTTAAGACTGAAAAATTCCTTCATGTGTTTTTTAAGTTCATCAACATTTTTTTCGTATCTAAATAAATTTTCATTTACTCTCCAAGACCTTCTTGACCTCTTCCCTAATTCAATTTGTAACCACACCGGACTATGATCGGTAAGTGTCCTGGAAAAAATCTTGGATTTCTTAGCTTTAGGAAGTAGATCCGGTGTTAACAAAAAGAAATCAATCCTTGAAAAAGATTTATGTCTATCTGAGTAGAAAGAAAAGTCCATCTCATTTGGATGTTGTGTCCTCCAAACATCTTTTAATTTCAAGTCGTCTTGTAAATCAAAAAAAGCCTTTGGTAATTTGGTAGTGAATTTAGTCTTTGTACTCTTATCTATCCTTGGAGAAATCACTCCATTCCAGTCTCCCATTATTAAAATACTCTTAAAGTTCCAGTCTAAGATTTTTAAATGGAGCATCTTATAAAAGCTTTCTTGGCGTTGATTTGGTGCATATATTCCTAGCACCAAGATGGGACCAAAGTCTGTATCAAGTTGAATTGCTATATATCTACCAGCGTCATCCGCCTCTATAACTTTAGTTGAAAATCTTTTATTTATATATATCACCACACCATTTTTCTTTACCAAATCAGAGGCAGCATAAGATGTTCCCAATTTTGAATTCACTAAATACTTCTGGTCTTGCAGCCTAATATGAGTCTCTTGAAGGCAAACAACATCATTATTAAATTGCCTCAAATAGTAAAATATTTTTTTTCCTTTTTTGTGGGGAGTTCATTCCATTCACGTTCCAAGATAATAGCTTAAGCATCTTTGGATC